>NC_030809.1:42331781-42633239 GCF_001704415.2 Capra hircus | reverse complement strand
GATTCTAGAACAAGTCCCCATTTCCCCTCCCCATCCCCTGGCAACTATTTTAGCTGCTTCAGTGAGTTGGACTATTTTAACATGTTGTTTAATAAATATAATTATTTGCCCACTTCAGCACTTCTCCATAGCCTTCATGAAGGGGCCATGATGGGGCTTGCTTTGGGGTCTTCCATGGTTTCTAGCTTGGGAACTGGCTTGCTGTAGACCCTTGGTATATGCCAAAGTGGATTATCAAAACAGAGTCCTAGAGGGGGAGGTATGAAACCCATTTCATTTTATGAATCTAGACTGGATTTCAGAAATGGAGTTAAGGAGAGTTTCAGGCAATTTCATAGTCAGTGTAATTGAGGAAATGGGCTAGGTTAGCGAGGTAGTGGAAGAGTGGCTGAATTCTTATTAAAACTTGGGGTATCGCTATATTGCTTCTTAAAATTACCCCCTCTGGGTCTTCAGCCCTGAGGGTTCTTTTGTTCTTGTCTCATGGAGGGAGCTATGGGAGAGAATATTTAATCACTCAGTGCATTGTCAGTCTGGATGATGAGAAATATTCTGTGTATTCCAGCCTGTGCTCCTGCTTCTGAAAGAAGTTCCTCTCCCTCTGAATGAATGAATTGAGGCTTGAAGATTTGGGAGGCCAGGTGTTTTTTTTTTTTTTTTTTTATAAACAAGGTTTTGTTATAAAAATAAATGCAATCTATATTTTATCATTTCAATTCAGGCCCTAAGCATGCACAGTAGTTACCTTTCATGAAATGTTCTTGCAATAATGCTATTTCAGTGGGCTTTGTAATGAAGCTTTGATTTGCATCGCTGTCCTGAGAACTTTCTGACAATGCTCAGGTAATATTATGAAGGCAGAAGGAAATGAAATGAAATGATGCTAATGCATGTCCATTGTGAAAAATGTTAAGTTGCCAAGGCGATGCCATATCGATAATATTTTCATAAATTAAATTAAGATACATATGGCAACTAAATATTGCATTTCTCTTTACTATCACTTCAAATATATGAGGATAACTATTAGGATGAAAACCAGGAATTAGACATAAAGCATCTCAGCCAAAATGAGAGATGTGCTATTCATCGGTTCAACCTGATGTGCTCTCAAGATTCCCGTCACGTTCACTTCAGGCTTGCAGCCTCTCCCCCTCCGTGTTCTCCAGCAGCCTCTCTGCTGTACTCCCCTGCTTCCTGAAGCAGAATTGCTGTTGAGAATTAGTGAGAGTCAGAGTAATTCTATTAAGCCTCACTTCCACACTGCAAAAGCAACCCTCTGGTTTAAGTTCTTCTGTTCCTTTTAACAATCAAGCTGGTTTCACTTTCTTTCCTGCCTTCCTTTCTTTTACAGGGAGGTATTTATTTTCAGATTGTTAATGGCATTACTACTTAAACGTGCCTGCTTAGGGCAAGGTTACCGTTGTTGTTTAGTCACTAAGTCATATCTGACTGTTTTGTGGCCCCATGGACAGTAGCCCACTAGGCTCCCCTGTCCATGGGATTTCCCAGTTAGAAACGCTGGAATGTTGCCATTTGCTTCTCCAGGGGATCTTCCCAACCCAGGGATTGAACGCATGTCTCCTGCATTGCAGGCAGATTCTTTAGCACTGAGTCACCAGGGAAGCCCCAAGGTTACTGTACTCACTCACTAAAATTAAGTTTTCCAAGGTGAGATAATGCAGTTCTGTTGTCTCAGTGTCCCTGTGAAATGGGAACAGATGCTATCTACCTTATCAGTCATTCTGAAGGGCAAGTGTGGTTCTGCATGTGAAGAGCTTATCACAGTGCCTGGAGTCAGTGGTAAACAATAGTATTTAGCTTGGACTTAAGGATCTGGATTCAAATTCTATACCTTTTAATCACTTGTTTTAAAATTAATTAGTTATGAAGTGAAGTCACTCAGTGTGTCTGACTCTTTGCGACCCCATAGACTGTAGCCTACCAGGCTCCTCTGTCCATGGGATTTTCCAGGCAAGAGAACTGGAGTGGATTGCCATTTCCTTCTTCAGGTTCTTCCTGAACCAGGGATAGAACCTGGGTCTAACGCATTGTAGACAAACGCTTTTACCATCTGAGCCACCAGGGAAGTCCTAAATTTTTAAATCACTTGTTTAAAAATTAATTGGTTATATAGAGGTAATATATGCTCATTGTAAGAGAATTTTAAGATAATGGTAACCAAAAGGAATAAAGTAAAAGCTACTCTGATCCCACCACACACCACTAAGCATGCATACACCATTTTCTTATTTTGATTTATATACTTCTAAACTCTACTTTTCAATAGAAATGGGATCATAATGCATGTACTTTATATACTCTCTCATCGCCAGTAAGTATATTAAGACTTATTCAATATCAATTTATTCTTCTGCGAAACTTTTCAGACTAGCTGGCATAGAACATTCCATTCAGTAGTCATAACAGTGCTAAATATTTAGACGGTACCAATTTTATATTGTTTTAAGTAGGATGAATACCCCAAATGCATCTCATTTTAAAAGTTACATCAAAGTATTTAGCACTAATCCTACAATATAAAAACATGATGTCATATAAATTTATTTAATCTGCTTTATATAAATAAATTCACTCAATAAATGTATGTACTCTTGCTGTAAGTCAAGAACTGTCTTTTACTTCACTTTTTTCCTGTTTGTCTGTTTGTTTTATCCCAATGAGTCATAATATAGTTTGGATAGTAATATTTATTTGAGACTTTTTTTATGTACTTCTTTACTGTGACAATAGCTCTGTGACCTGCTTAGAAGCTGTTTCATCTTGGAAAAATCCCTTAACCTCACTGATACAAGGAATTGTCAGCTCTAAAACAGGGACTAATGTTTAGATACATCACAGAAATAATGTACATGGTGTACTATTACAACAAGAAATTCTAACTGCTGACTTAATTTCATTTCTACCATGTCTGAAATTGATTTGCTTGAGAAATAACTTTTGCCCTGTTTTATACTTAAAGGATTGTTAGCTTTTATATTTCTCTTTTACCTCTCAGTTTATTTAGTCTAAGGATGAATAAAGCTGATTTCCATTTATTGTTCAGCACTGGAAAATACAATAGTGGAGCAACCAAGTGGAAGGCGAAGGGGAGGAAATGGGTTCCTCAAAAATACATTTCTAAAAATATTAATAGTAACATTGAACGTCAGTAGAGGGATGACAAAGAGAGGCACATTTCTTTAGTTCAAAGACAAAGGGCAAGTTTATTTTGAAGGTAGGGAGGGGGAATTCACCACTTTCATCAAAGACAAAAGAAAGTTTAGAAACATTCTCATTGGAAGAGCTGGTTTTCATGTGAATGGCCTTTTTCCTTCAGTGAAACAAAAAGGCTATGCCTATATAGTTATGGCATTCCTTTACTAAGGTATTCAATGCTCAGTGCATCAGACGAAACATGCAACAGGTTGGAGAGGAAATATGTTGCTGAACGTTGTAATGTACCACCAAGTTTGAAGCCAAATCTCATTCTTTTAAAAAAATTGCATGAGAATGCACTACAGCATCTCCTACTTTCCTTTTAATTTATTTAAAAATATAAATAAATAGAACTCTCATGTGCTTAAAAAGTGATACGTTTTGGTACATATCAGTTTAAGATCAACATGTCTGTTCTTTTGGTGGGTTAGTGGGGAGGGGGAAAGAGAGTGAAGTAGAAATGTTATTATCACCTAACATCCTACTTCATCGTGTTTAGTACTTCTAATCTTATATTCACCTTCATTTATTTGAATATCATCATTTCTGCTTTCAGTTTGTTTGATTTATATCTCTTAACCCACTGCTTGTTATCTTTGTTCTTGAAACTTTATGAATAATAATGTACAGAAGTTAAAAATCCAGTATTGTGTCAAAGTATTTTGTTAATGAAAAAGTGTAATCCTGGCCCCAATTCCTACTCTCTAGACAACCATTCACAGTTTTTTTTGCTTGTGTTTTCTTAGTGCTGATCTATTTCTAACTAGAAACTGTGTACTCTTTTTGATACTAATTTTTCAATTTAGGACATTAGCTTTTTCATCCTTATTTATGAAAAATGAGGGTTCACTCTCTTACACTAACCATCCTTAACTTTCTTTTTCTCATTTTTCCAAAATACTTATAATAAAATATTAGTTAAATTTGTGCTTTGTACTTATATTATTATCTACTCTGTGTATGTATCTGTGTATATATATTTAACATATATACGTAAAATATATGTGCATATACACAAATATGTATAACATATATGTATAAATATATATGTATATGTATAACAGTGTGTGTCTGTGTGTACATATACTACAGAGAGTATGGTGTATTGTAACTTTATTATACTAGTTCTCTAAAGTTAAGTGATTAATACATTTGTGGTTGTTTAGTCACTAAGTTGTGTCCAACTCTTGTGCGACCCCATGGACTGTCGCCTGCCAGGCTCCTTCTATGCGTGGAAATCTCCAGGCATGTATACTGGAGTGGGTTGCCATTTCCTCCTCCAGAGACTCTTCCCAACACAGGGATCTAACTCATAGTCTGGGAAGCTCAGTTAAGATATCTCAATCGAAAATTTCTGTTAAAAACTTCCAGCAGAAATATAAAACACCCACAAAATAATCAAGCGTGTATGTCAGTGTAGTAGTTTATCTTTCCCTTGAAGTTATTCCTTCTGTCATCCTGTCTGAATCCTCTTCCTTCTATGGTATCAATACTAGATTCTCTAAAGTCCTGTATGTGCTCAGTCGGATCTGACTCTTTGAGATCCCATGAACTGTAGCCCTCCAGGTTCCTCTGTCCATGGAATTTTCCGGGAAAAGAATATTGGAGTGGGTTGTCATTTCCTTCTCCAGGGGATTGTCCTGACTTGGGGATCAAACCGTCGTCTCCTGCATCTTCTGAACTGACAAGCAGGTTCTTTACCACCGAGCCACCTGCAAAGCCCAAAGGCCTATGTGCAACTGTAATACTGGGTTTCCCCTTTACCTATCTCCTAGTTTGAATTTCCCCCTTATTGGGGTTTCATATTTTCCCATTTGGGGCTTATTTCCTCATTTTCATATTGTACACCTTTCAGTAGATTTCTGAGAAAGATTACCTGAGAGCAAACTTTGTGAGACCACATATTTTTGAAAAACACTTTCATATTACCATCACCCTTGATTTATAGTTTAGCTGCATTTATAACTATAGGCTGGAAATCTTTCTGCTTCTGAATTTTGAAGCTATTGCTTTTTTATCTTCCCATCCTCAGTGTTGCTATAGAGAAGTATAATGTTGCTCCTATTCTGGATTTTGTACATAGAGTGTTCTGTTTGGAAAATTTTAGGATTCTCTTTATCTCCAGTGTTTTGAAAATTTAGTGATAGTCATGATCAAGTCTATGCATTTTCAGTGAGCTAGGCCCTCAGTAGGATTTTTTAATCTAGAAAGTCAGATATCTCAATTCTGGAGACTGTCTTGTATTATTTATTTGGTAACTAATGCCTTTTTCTATTTTCTTCTGTATTTTTCTTTCTGGAATTCTGTATTAGTTGGAGTCCTGGTTTAATTCTGTAGCTTTTTCTGTTCTCTCTCTTATTTTCCATTTGTGTCTGTCTCTATAATACTTTTGGGGTTACTTCCTCAATCTATCTTCTACTACCTTTGTATTTTTATATATATATATATATATACACATACATATATATATGCATGTATATATATGTATATATTTTTTTCCACCATTGTACCCTTAATTTCTGAGAACTTTTTCTCATTTTCTGAATGTTCCTTTTTAATATCATGCTAAATTTATGTTATGAGTATGGTGCCTTACTTTTGCCTTCGAATTCCAATATTAATTCTCCACTCCTCACATCATATTAATTCTGAATTTCTTCTATCTGATTGTTTTGGTCATTTGTTTTTCTCAATTATCATTCTCATTTGTTCATATTTTTAATATTTTTATTTGAATATAGTTATTTTACAGTGTTGTGTTAGTTTCTGCTGTACAGAAAGATAGGCATATATCCATATATCCCCTCTTTTTTAGATTTCCTTCCCATTTAGGTTACCACAAAGCACTGGGTAGAGTTCCCTGTACAGTACAGTACATTCTCATTAGTTACCTGTCTTATAAAGTAGTATATATATGTCAATGCCAATCTCCCAGATCATATCATCACCCTCTTCCCCCTTGATATTCAAAAGTTTGTTCTTTATAGCTGTGTCTCTATTTCTGCTTTGCAAATAAGTTTATCTGTACCATTTCTGTAGATTATATATATGTGATATTATTTTTCTCTTTCTGACTTACTTCGCTCTGTATAACAGTCTTTATGTCTTTCCACATCTCTGCAAATGGCACTGTTTCATTTCTTTTTATGGTTCAGTAATATTCCATTGTATAGATTATCAGGAGAAACGTCAATAATCACAGGTATGCAGATGACGCCACCCTTATGGCAGAAAGCAAAGAGGAAATAAAGAGCCTCTTGATGGTGACAAAATGAAACGACAGACTTTATTTTGAGGGGCTCCAAAATCATTGAGATGGTCAATGCAGCCATGAAATTAAAAGATGTTTTTCCTTGCAAGAAAAGCAATGACAAACCTAGACAGCGTATTAAAAAGCGGAGCCATTACTTTGCCGACAAAGGTCCGTATAGTCAAAGCTATGGTTTTTCCAGTGGTCATGTATGGATGTGAGAGTTGGACCATAAAGAAGACTGAGCACTGAAGAACTGATGCTTTTGAACGGTGGTGCTGGAGAAGACTCTTGAGAGTCCCTTGAACTGCAAGGAGATCCAACCAGTCAATCCTAAAGGAAATCAATCCTGAATATTCATTAGAAGGACTGATACTTAAGCTGAAGCTCCAATACTTGAGCCATCGAATATGAAGAGATGACTCATTAGAAAAGACCCTGATGCTGGGAAAGACTGAAGGCAGGAGGAGAAAAGGGGATGACAGAGGATGAGATGGTTGGATAGCATCACTGACTCAATGGACAGGAGTTTGGGCAAGCTCCAAAAGACAGTGAAGAACAGGGAAGCCTTGCGTGCTGCAGTCATGGGGTTGCAAAGAGTCAGAGATGCCTGAGCAACTAAACAACAGCAAATATTCCATTGTATGTATATACCACACCTTTTTTACTCATTCCTCTGTTGAGGGGCGTTTTAGTTTCTTCTGTGCCCTGGCTATTGTAAGTAGTGCATGTATCTTTTTTGAATTATGGTTTTCTCCAGGTATGTATATGCCCAAGAGTGAGATTGCTGGGTCATGCAGTAGTTCTATTTTTAGTTTTTTAGCAAATCTCCATGCTGTTCTCCAAAGTAGTTGTACTAGTTTACATGCCCACCAATAATAATGTAGGAGGATTCCCTTTTCTCCATACCCTGTCCAGCTTTTATTGTTTATATATTTTTTGATGATGACCATTCTGATTGGTGTGAAGTAATATCTCATTGTATAGTTTTGATTTGCATTTCTCTAATAGGCATCTTTTCATGTTTTTATTGGCTGTCTGAATGTCTTCTTTGAAGAAATGTCTGTTTAGGTCTTCTACATATTTATATATTTTGCAGATAAATTCTGTGTCAGTTGCTTCTTTTGCAAATATTTTCTCCCATTTGAGTGTTGTCTTTTCATCTTGCTTATGTTGTCTATTGCTGTATAAAGCTTTTAAGTGTAATTGGTCCAATTTATTTTTGTTTTTGTTTTCATTACTCTAGGAGGTGGGTCAAAGAAATCCATTCATATTTAAGGGGAATCTGGTGATGATGAGTTCACCCCCAGGCTAGCAGATCCCTTAAGCTTATTGGACAGAGATTCTGCTGTTTCAGTGAAGCTCCGGAATGTCTTTCCCAACAGATCTTGTGTTAGTTATCTACAAATCACTCCAAACATAGCATGTTAAAATGCCAATATTTGCTATCTCCCACAGATTCTTGGTGTCAGTAATGCTGGAACAGTTAAGCTGAGTGATTCTGTTTCAGGGTCTTCTAAGAGGTTGTACCCAAGCTGTCAGCTGGAGCAGTGGTCAACTCAAGGCTTGACCAGGTCAGCAAATTCACTTACAGGATTGAACTTACATGATTGTTGGTCGTCCTTCATCACTTGGGTAGGTTGAGGAGGCTGCTTACTGTTTGGCAGCTGAATTCCCCCAGGAGTGATTCAAAAGAGAAAGCATAGGTGCAGGCCTGCAAGTCAGAAATTCAGTTTTATAACCAAATATCGGCAATCTGTTGTTCCGTTGCTCAGTCCTGTCCGACTCTCTGTGACCCCATGAACTGCAGCACACCAGGCTTCCCTGTTCTTCACTACATCCCTGTGTTTCCTCAAAGCTCATGTCTATTGAGTCAGCGAGGCCATCTAATAATCTTATCCTCTGTCTCCTCCTCCTCCTCTGGCCCTCAGTCTTTCCCAACATCAGTGTCCTTTCTGGTGAATCAGCTCTTTGCATCAGATGGTCAAAGGATTACAGCTTCAACATCAGTCCTTCCAGTGAATATTCAGGGTTGATTTCCTTTAGGATTGACTGGTTTCATCTCCTTGCTGCCCAAGGGAATTTCAAGAATCTTCTCTAGCACCACAATTTGAAAGCATCAATTCTTCAGCGGTCAGTCTTGTTTATGGTCCAACTTTCACATTCATCCGTGACTACTGGATAACATACCGATATTGCTGCCATATTTTACTGATCACATAGACTAATTCTGGTACACTGTGGGACGGGATTACCAGGGTGTGTGAATCCAGGAAGCAGAGATGGCTGGAGGCCATCTTAAATACAGTGTATTTAAGGTAATCTTTTTGCTGATGGACCTAAAATCTAGGTAGTGTTTTCTGAAACTCTGACTCTTGCTCATATTCTGCCCTATCAGGCAGCCTAGGCCCCTGCCTCTCCCTTCTTGATTCCAGCTACAAGTTTGGAACCAAATGTGCTTTCCCTCAGTCAGTTGACAGCTTCCTATCCAAGACCTCTGCAAGCAGACACAAAACCATCATCCCAGGGTTGTTTGTATTGTCTGTGCTTCAAATGCCAATTCTCACTTTCTATGGTCTTTTTGTTCATCTGTCTTCCTCCAGTATTCATAATTTATAACTGTAGTTTAATTATTCAAAATAGTTATTTTTAGATGTTCAAAAATTCCTTTCTTGGACTGTATTGTGTATAAATGTCATTATCTCCAATGAGACTGTTTAATTTTCAGGAGTCAAGAATCTTCTCTCGCCGCTTTGTGTATCTTGTGCTGTCGTGCAGAATTTCTGATTCTCAGCACTCACGACTGACATTTTGCACGGGACGAGTGTTTGTTGAGGAGAGTGTGTCCTGTGTATTGTGCACTGTGGGTTGTTGAGCAGTATCCTTGGTCTGTACCCACCACACACCAGCAATACCCCCAGCCCGACCTCCACATCCGTGTCCAGGAGATTATCTCCAGTCATTGTCAGATATCCCCTATGGGGTTGGGAGCAGGTATTCCTACTGGTGGAATGGAACTTACCTTAGCAAAAGACTTGAAATGAGTTGCTTAATACTAGAGGTGGGGAATGGATAGGTGGAGAGGATTCAAAGATCTAACCTTGCTGCAAGACTTAGACATACATAATGGAACTGAGAGAGCAAAATGTGAAATAAAAACTCCCATCTGCTCTTTGAGAGGTGATTGACGGTGCTGTGACTTGGCATCCACAGGACCATGGTTGGCATCAGAGGTTGAAACCCACTTTAAGTGAGCAACTGCTGAGGTACCATAGGGGGCCAGGGGCAGCGTGACCTGTACTGTCTTAGTCACACTTCCACCGTTGATGGAAGGAAGCAGTGTGGCAATTTAGACAGTTTGGGGCCCAAGGCGTCACCCTACTGTGAAATCCACAGACAGAGAGGGCATTTCATCTATCTTTTTATCTTTCCATCCTTGTCTACGTGTGTATAAATTCACCTTGTCAACAGCCCAGCTACAGACTCAGCTATCTAAATTGTCCTGCTACCCAGCCTCACTCCTGGAACTTGGAGAATTCTTAGGAAAGACATCCCCTATTCATGCTGGCATGCTGCTACTTTAAATTAAAGGAAAATAAGTGTTGAATCATACCCTAAATAAAATTAAAAATAGCTTCATTTGCATGCTGCCACTAATATCATCCTGACTCCTTGTGTCCTTTTCAAATAAGTCTGTGAAAACCAGGAATTTCCTGACAGCTGGACTTCGAGCACGGCTGTTTTAACCTCTCTGCAGGTGCAGGTTGATATCTGTCACTCTGCGTTTGTGATTCTGATATCTGACTGTCACATGTATGGTTATTGAAGTCCACGGGGTAGAACTACCTTCTTATCTGTAGTTCTCAGGTACAGAGCACGAAGGGATGGCTGCAACAAAGGGAGTGATATCTAACTTACTACTGGGATGCCCCACTCTGCAGACAGAGGAGAAAGTGCCTGAGTAATATTGTTCATCAACATCTCCCGCTAAGCTTCGGCCATCAAGTTTTCCTGTCAGGATATTTAGCATGTTCTAATCAAATGTGGCCAGAGTCACCTTGGTTTTTAAAAAAATGACTTGCCTAACAAATATTTCTGGGGCATCTCCTCTGTGCCACACACCGTGATAGCTGTAGAGAATGCAGTAGGGAGCTGGGAACACACAGCCCTGCCCTCACACAGCTTGTCATCTAGTGGAGGAGACGGGCAGTTCACAAACACCTAACTTGAAACTCTGAGAAGTGCTGCAAAGGGCATAGTATTCAGAGTCTCCAATTTAATTAGAGAGTCAGAGAAGACGTCTGTAAAGAAGTGGAATTTGAGTACATTTGAGACTGATGGAGTGCTCTCGTGTTAGAGACTTTTTAAAAATGTTTTATTGCAAGATATTTGCTCTACAATATTGTGCTGGTTTCTGCCATACATCAACATGAATCAGTCGCAGGTATACATGTGTCCCCTCCCTCCTGAACCTCCCTCCCATCTCTCACTCCACTGCACCCCTCTGAGTTGTCACAGAGCACTGAGTTGAATGCCCTGTGTCACACGGCAAGTCGCCACTAGCTGTCTGAGCTATCTGTTTTACATATGGTAATATATGTGTTTTCACGCTACTCTCTCAATCCTTCCCACCCTCTCCCTCCCACACTGTGTCCATAAGTCTGTTCTCTATGTCTGCATCTCTATGACCGCCCTGCAAATAGGTGTCTTAGGGCCTTTATGTATGTAGGCCTCCACTACAGACTGCACAGGTCACATTCTGTGCATCCCATGAACGTGCTTTTATTTTCGGCTCCCCTGGTGGCTCAGACACTAAGGAATCTGCCTACAATGCAGGAGACCTGGGTTTGATTCCTGGGTCGAGAAGATCGCCTGGAGAAATAAAATGGCTTTTATTTTGCACCTCACGTTAACTGGCATGTGTACACGTCTTTCTTGTCAGCAAGATGCAAACAGTTCCTGGAAGATACTGATCAGGTCTTGTTTATCTTGGTGTAATTTAGTCCTGGGTTTCACAGCTCAATCATATGGAGTATTGACTTGAACACTGTTAGGGAAGTGAATGAGTGAATGACAAAAATGTATGAGTTAATGAAGGAGCAAATAAAAGGATATAATAAAGGAAGTTGGAATGCATTTTTGTCCTCTGCATTTATTCGCACTGCTGGAAACCCCTTCTTATGAAGTGGGATTTCTGAAGTTGTCCCTATTTGACTTTGGATGTCCATTTATCACAGTGCCTGTCACTTAGCTGTTCAGAAAGTGAGAGGTGAACGAACGAGAGAATGGGTTTATTTTCCTGATTGTGAGCCTTACTTAAGCCTCCTTGCTGACCTCTGAAACCCAGACTTGTCTGCCTGCCCAAAGCATTTATATATTCTGTCTGTATCCTCCACACCCCCAACAGTTACACTTAAGTTAATTTGTCTGGAAATGAAAAATTGGTTTTACCTTTAGAATATGTCTCAAAACTGACTCTCTCTACTTAGGCCAAACCACAGTCATCTCTCTCTAGCACAACTATCATAATCGCCTCTTGTAGCTCTCTACAATCTATTCTCCACAAAGCAGCTTTAAGTATCTTTTACAACGTGAACTATAAGTATACATGCAGAATTTAAAGCATTCTCTATATCAGATCATGGCTCTGAGACACATAGTGACCTTCTGGTACATGGAGTGAAATTCATACCCCTACCCTCTGCCAGACCGCCTGTTCTGATCTGACCCCCACCTAGCTCTTTGGTTGTCTCATGCCATTCACCCTCTTGATCTTCATGCAACACACACAGGAGCTTCCATGCACGTTGTACACACAGCCAACTCCTACTCCCTGGATGAGGATCCGGCCCAGACAGGCACACAGGAATTACTGGAGACACAAATGGTTATTTAGTCTGCTGATTTTCAGGAGCTATTTTACCTGTGGGATTATTTCTTTCCAAGGAAATTTTATGCAAAATTCTAACATATCAAGGAAATGAAAGTGATGTTCCTCTGATTGCCATGGGAGCAAAAAGTGCAGGAACTGCTGGGTGCCAGTGCTACTTCTAGAAACGCAAGGCCCCATCAATCATGAGCCGCAAGGCATTGATCCCGCCCCATGGTGCCTGTCTGCTTTTTGTATTTACGGTCTCCAGCTTCTCTTAACTTGGATCACTGTCCTTTTGGGCGTGTAGAAGGTGTTTCCTGTCTAGGTGAACTTCTGACTGTCTCCCGTCTAAGCCTGCCTTCCTACATGACCAAACACTCTACTCTTGAAAAGTTAAAACACATTAGGTAGGAAAATAAGATGGATGTACGAAAGAAATAAAAACCGTTTATATGAGTAAATTCCAAATAGTTCCCCAAAGCATCGTAAGAGTCTGGAGAAGCAAGAATTTACTGGGGGTGACCGAAGTTCAGGAATAATTCATGGAGTTGTTGGGACATAAGATGGGGATCAGAATATAGTAAGGAGTAGAAAGAAATGACCTGGGTAATCTCCTGTACATTATAATCTGAGCAAAAGTTTAAAGGGGGTGAGAAAGTTGTAGTAATGGAGAGGGAGTTTGTACCATCCTTGCCCACATTATGAGGTACACTGGAAGGTATTTGGCATCCCATTGTTAGAAGCATTGTGTGTCGTACTGTGGAGGCAGATCCAAAGATGTGAATGAATCGGGGCTGCAAAATTATGCACAGTGGTTGACGGAATAGTAACATATGTCTATATGTATTGTATGAACACTGTGGTTTAGTCACTATTTTAAGCACTTTGTGTGAATGTCTTCTCAATGTCATTTGTATATGGAGAAACTGAGTTTCAGAGATGTTATGCTACTTGCTGAAAGCCAGAAAAGCTTCACAAGTGTGGCAGACAGGATTTGATTCCATGTCTTTTAACTTTCATGCTAAACGAAACCAGCGTGGGAAAACGAACTGGACATTTTTTCCATAATCAAAGTCAAGAAGTAAGAAAGGTCTAAACCATGACTTGTTACTTTGGGCTGATCACAGAATACACACTGTTGGGAATTCCATGCTCTACATATAATTGAACCTAGAATGGTGTTAGTGGAAATGGAAGAGGGTTATATTCCAGAGATATTAACTTCATTGTGGCATAGAGTCAGTATGAAGGCCCTTTGATCACTGTAAAGTTCTTTATAAATGAGCCCCTCTGCTTTGAGGGTTCTCACATACAATTTTATTAATTTCCCCAAAGGTGAACAGGCTCCAAGGGTCAAAACTCATGAGAGATGGATTTGTGAACCTTACAGCAGTTGATCACTTTCCTGTAGGGAAGATACCTGTTTCAGGAACGGGGTTGGTAACCTGCTCAAGGAAGTCTCTTCAGGAGACCAAATCACAGGGCACAGGTGACTCAGTGCAGAAGAATTAAAAGAGCGAATTGATTATTCATAAGGGATATTTCCATTAAGCTTGGGTAGCATAATGAATTACCCTTCTCCATCAGAGAATTTTTCTTTCTAAATATCCGTGATTATATGTTTAGAAGCAGAGCACCTGTCTCCTGAGAGCTGTGTGGACAGCCTGTGAATTCTTCCTTTCCTGTCCCTGCTACCCCAGTTCCCCACTTTCCTTTTTAGGGGGAAGTTGTGTTCTGAAGCCATGGTGACACAGAGGAAGGAGTTCAGGCTTGGGAGTTGGACCTGGGTTCTAACTCCGGCTTTGCCACGTACATAGTGCCTTTGGGATCTTTGCCAGATTATGTATCTTTCTCTGTGTCTTGGATTCTTTCTCTGTCAAGCAGAATATTAGCATGTACCTTTGCAGAGTTTGTCAAAGAAATGTAAGTGTGTAGAGTACCTGGCTTACAATATGCAGTGTAGAGTTGCAAATACTTGCCTGAGCTGGGCCATTTCCATTGCACAAGCAGAGCATTACACCCTCACTAACATATGCAAAAGTTATGACCAACCTAGGTAGTATATTCAAAAGCAGAGACATTACTTTGCCGACTAAGGTCTGTCTCGTCAAGGCGGTGGTTTTTCCTGTGGTCATGTATGGATGTGAGAGTTGGACTGTGAAGAAGGCTGAGCGCCGAAGAATTGATGCTTTTGAACTGTGGTGTTGGAGAAGACTCTTGAGAGTCCCTTGGACTGCAGGGAGATCCAACCAGTCCATTCTGAAGGAGATCAGCCCTGGGATTTCTTTGGAAGGAAGGATGCTAAAGCTGAAGCTCCAGTACTATGGACATCTCATGCGAAGAGTTGACTCATTGGAAAAGACTCTGATGCTGGGAGGGATTGGGGGCAGGAGGAGAAGGGGATGACCGAGGATGAGATGGCTGGATGGCACCACGGACTCGATGGACGTGAGTCTGAGTGAACTCCAGGAGTTGGTGAAGGACAGGGAGGCCTGGTGTGCTGCTTTTCATGGGGTCACAAAGAGTTGGACACGACTGAGCAACTGAACTGAACTGAACATATGCAAATCTAGTAGTTACTGTTGTGATAAATATCATGTCCAGCCAAGATAAAACTATTGAATGAATTAAAATTTTTTTAAAAATTTGTCACTTTTCAAGTCTTGCTTCTAAAGATGCATCTTGGTTGTCCCCATCCTTGACCCAGGACATTGTAGCAGATCACTAAAGTCATTTCTTATAAATTGTTTGTTTATACAAAAATGAAAACAAAACAAAACAAAAACCCATGAAAACTGTAAACAGTAAATGTTAAATTGCTGCATCATCTTACTACTGCCTCACGTGCACTCAGTGTCTCCCACTTCTGTGAACATCTGCCCTAGCCTGGATCACTGTCCACAATGATCTCTCACCATTTTGCCTGGCTTTGCTTACTGGTCCCATCAAGGGAATCTCATGTTCACCCAATCCCTCCTCCCAGTCATTACCCTCGTCAGTGTCTGGCTTAATGGTTTTCTTAATTTCTTCTTAACCTCAACTGACTAAATGAAGTGATCCTAGACTCTACTGAATTGTCCTGTGTAGGTACTGTCTAAATCCTGGCCTTGTCACTGGGTAACTAGGAAAAAAATATATAAAAAGGTATCATTGACAGAAATAGGGGAACTGACAGGAGGGAAAAGATAAGTCTAATTTACAACATAATTAGTCTGATACTCAGCTGCTTAGCGTTAAGGGACTAGAACTCTAGTGTGGAGATCTGTTTTTTTGGTAATACCAGAAGATAAAGTTCATTCCTCAGGTATTAATTTTAGTCCTTACATGTTTAGCAAGCACATGCTGTTGCAAGGCACCCTGCTAAGTACTGAGAGTAAAACACAAAGTGATTTGGAATTCTTTAAGGCACTCAATCTCTGGAGTAATAAACAAGTGTGATGTATCTATGTACACAGATACATAGATCTACTTATTTATCCATAGCATAATATTTCACTTTAATACCCAGAATATGAAATGTGATCATTAACTCTGGAAAGAAGGATGAAAGTTGGGAGAGTAACATTCTAAAACTTATTAGCCAGATGACTAAGGTACCTATTTTGAGCCTTAGTTTTCTCGTTTGCAACTAAGACTGTTTGACAAAATTAAGTGCATTCAGCTGATCTCTTCTCAAATCAAAGTTTTGCAACTATTTCCGAAACATTTGGCTTTAAATGTGTTTGAAAGATGTAATAAAAATAATATGCACAATTAAATATATTATATACCTAGAATTTTGCCTGATTGGAAAAACCTCCTTGTTCTTGACCCAAACTTGTAATTAAAAATTAAATGTTACCAATATGACTTAGCTATATAAATAAAAAATGCATATGCAAGTTAATAAAATATTACTTTTTCTGTTTTAGTTATTGTTTCATGCTGTATTTTGCTTGTCCAATGAGTTCAGTTTTTAAGGAAGTTTCCATCACTAGCTCATACCTGTAATACCTTAATTCTTAATTCTAAGAAGCTAGGACTTTTATGGCTCATAAAATGAAAGTGATTTTTACATGAAATCTTCAGAAAGGATGGTTCTTTTTCATTTAATAGCTTATTGAGATGTAATTCATAAGATACAATTCATCCATTTATAATGTAGAGTTCAGTGGTTTTTAGTGTATTCACAAAATTATGCAACTATCATCACAATCGATTTTAGAACATTTTCATCACGCCACAAGGAAACCTTGTACCTCGTAATAATACCTCCTGATCCTCCCGCTGACTCTCTAGCCCATTTTCAGCCTCAGGTGACCACTTATCTACTTTCTCTCTGTGTAGATTTGCCTATCCTGGACATTTCATGTAATTTGAATCATACAATAAGTAGTTTTTTATGACTGACTTCTTTCAGTTAGCATAATGTTTTAAAAATTCATCTATATTGTAGCAAGTATCAGTACTTCATTTATATTTATTGCCAAATAGTATTCCATTTTATGTGTATACCACATTGTTTTTTACCCATTCATCAGCTTATGGACATGTGGGTGGTTTCCATTCGTTGGCTATTATGAATAGTACTACTATGAATATTTATATTCAAGCTTTTGTGTGGACCTATGTTTTTGTTTCTTTTGTATTTACACCTGGGAGTGGAATTGCTGGGTTATATGATAACTCTATAGTTTCGCCATCTAAGGAACTGCCAGCCTGCTTCCCATAGGTGCCAGACCTCTTTGCACTCCTACTAGCAGTACATCAGGGATCTGGTTTTTCCACATCCTCACAAATGCTTGTTATTTTCTTATTTCTTGATGATTGTTATCCTAGTAAATGTAAAGTGGTATGATTTTCAGTTGTATTTCCATGAATGTTTTGATTTGCATTTTCCTCAAGGTAGAATGGATAGTTCTTTATTAAAAAAAAAAAAAAAGTATTGCAGTGAAAAAGAAATTGGGAGGAAGTACAGAGAGAAAAAAGAATTTCAGGGATGGAGACATGGAGTCAGAGTTAGAGAACTGCCCAAGAGATGGGGCCTGGAATGCAATGCTCCATAGAAACAGTTTTTCTCGATTATGGCCATGTCCCAAGCCTCAGTGGTGGTGAAGTCATGACCCTTTAGGGAAAGCTAGGGGTGAATTTGTGTGTGGCTGTTTCTCAAACACAATATTCCCAGCAGAAATTTGCTTATTCAGTTTAGTCAAAACAATGTGGACGTGTTTTCTTTCCCTACCCACCACCTTCCCAACTCAGAGTGCTCATCCCTGCCACCCTGTCATCAGTTTTGCATTTCCCTTCTCTTGGAATGACTTCCCCTGTTTTCTCTATCTGTTCTAATCCCATTCTTGACACTGGGGTTAACACCTGGCCCGTCCCTTTTTTTGCATATTCCCCTGACCTTTTGGACAACACTGTCCTAATCCTTTTTAGTCCTTGTTCTGAACTTAGGAGGTTTGCACCACTCAGCTTCATACTCAATGATGAAATTCTCTTGCACTGTGTGCATTGTTTTATGTGAGGTTCCATGTGTCCCAGTGTGGGAAAGAATGGATTTTTACTACTTAATATTGCCTACCAATCCAGAAACTTGGGTGGTTAGCAATGATATAGGTGCTTAGTGCAGCTCATACTTGTTGAATTAGATCAAAGTATTATTCTTCCATTTTCAACTAATCTCTTCTTAGAATTTTATAAATGTGGACAGATTCTCTCTGGCCTTGGGGAAAAAGTGCCCATCTTGTAAATTTATTCATACAACACAAGAGGAAGAGTTTATTTTATGTTGTTATTCAGTCACTAAGTCCTGTCTGACCCTGCAGCCCCATGCACTGCAGCACACCAGGCTCCTTAGTCATTCACTGTCTCCTGGAGTTTGCTCCCATTCATTCCACTGAGTAATTGTTGCTATCTCACCATCTCATCCTCTGCCACCCACTTTTCCTTTTGCCTTCAATCCTTCCCAGCATCAAGGACTTTTCCAGTGAGTCAGCTCTTCACATCAGGTAGCCAAAGTACTAGAATTTCAGCCTTAGTCCTCCCAGTGAATATTCAGGGTTGATTTTCTTTAGGATTGACTCATTTGATCCCTTGCAGTAAGTTTGTTTCCAGGTCAGATTACACTTAAAATGATAACATTTCTCTAAGGAATTCCTAATTTATAGAAGATCTGTGGAGTGTCATCAATGCTTGTTATATTTGGGGAACTTTTCTATATACAAAATTATTTTTAGAACTTCTGTTTACATGTTGTCAAAATCAGGTGGGCAATAGGGACTGAAGTGGCTTTCCCACTAAATGTTAAACCCTAGCACCATGGCAGTGGGGCACTTAAGTTTAGAGATTCTGTTGTTGAGTTGTTGAATCTTTGGGGACATTGTACTCCACTTTTGTCCTTGAGTTCTCATTCCGAAATTAGAGATGGGCAAAGTCAAGCAAACAAGGCAAAGGTTAATACAGGCAGACTAATAGGAAACAGATGAGAGTCATCAACCTGAAGTGAGGTCCCATTCGAAGCCTTCTTTCAGAGACCCAAGAGGACTTGAACTGGAAATTTGACCAGGAAGAGACTCCCCAAGCGACCTTGCTTCAGAGCACCGCAGATAAAAGCAAAGCAGAGTTCAGGCAAAGGTGATGGGTAACGGAAGGGCAGAGAAAGCACAATTACCTCTGGGTTGCCTCAAAACTACAAATTTAGAATAGAGCAAATAAAGCAAATGTGATGCTTTCGTGAACCTATACAGACAGGTATACAACTGGAAAGATGTTCTGAAAAGGACTACTTGAATAGTTCAATAAAAATACATCCACACTGGCTGAATCCCAATTTTGAAACTCCCCTGAGGATGAGGGAACAGATTCTGAGTAACTGGAATATAGAATAAAATAATTATTTAGACTTTGTTATGACACAGTAAAATTTATTGTAAATGGTAAGCAATTTATGTACTATGGATTTTCCTGATTCTGGACAAGTATCAGAGCCATAAATTACTGTGGCTGACATTTTAGGGTTAATTTTTCAGCATCTGCTTAGACTGCCTCTCTAAGTGGTAAATTTGGAGGGACTGATAACAAAGTGGAACCAGAGTCTGTAGGGTTGCTATGTGGCAAGCAGGAGGGGACAATATTTACTGAACACCTATTATGTTGCAGGCTTTGTGCTGGACATTAATGTACATTCACTTGCTCAGTCTTTTCATTGACCTTTGCCTTTCTTTTAATCCTTACTTTAAATATGTGGAAACTGAGACCCAAGGAAGTTAAGGAACTTGACCATATATGAGGTTAAACTATAGCAACATAAGAATAGGGTCTTTTGGATTCCTTAGCATACTACCTTTTTTTTTGTATATTTTACTTAAGGTTCATTGCTAAAATGCCTAACACTTTTATTTGATCAAATTCCTTTAGATTTTACTTTGAGAAAATAAAACATAAAAGAAAATTCAAATTATTCAGAAGTTACCTTTTCATATAAACT
The DNA here is from genome assembly GCF_001704415.2 of Capra hircus. Classification (NCBI taxonomy): domain Eukaryota; kingdom Metazoa; phylum Chordata; class Mammalia; order Artiodactyla; family Bovidae; genus Capra; species Capra hircus. The sequence goes on along the minus strand of NC_030809.1, from coordinate 42,613,430 downwards.
CAAACTTTATTTTTACATCCTTATTTCCATAAATTTTTGTCTTTAGTAATTACCTACTTATTTTATTGTTTAGTTGAACAACGAAATAGATAATAAAAATAAGTTATGAGAAACGCTGGGTTGGAGGAAGCACAAGCTGGAATCAAGATTGCCAGGAGAAATATCAATAACCTCAGATATGCAGATGACACCACCCTTATGGCAGAAAATGAAGAGGAAATAAAAAGCCTCTTGATGAAAGTGAAGAGGAGAATGAAAAAGTTGGCCTAAAGCTCAGTATTCAGAAAACTAAGATCATGGCATCTGGTCCCATCACTCCATGGGAAATAGATGGGGAAACAGTGGAAACAGTGTCAGACTTTGTTTTTTTGGGCTCCAAAATCACTGCAGATGATGATTGCAGCCATACTCCTTGGAAGAAAAGTTATGACCAACCTAGATAGCATATTCAAAAGCAGAGACATTACTTTGCCAACAAAGGTCCACCTAGTCAAGGCTATGGTTTTTCCTGTGGTCATGTATGAATGTGAGAGTTGGACTGTGAAGAAAGCTGAGCACCGAAGAATTGATGCTTTTGAACTGTGATGTTGGAGAAGACTCTTGAGAACCTCTTGGACTGCAAGGAGATCCAACCAGTCCATTCTAAAGGAGATCGGTCCTGGGTGTTCATTGGAAGGACTGATGCTAAAGCTGAAACTCCAGTATTTTGACCACCTCATGTAAAGAGTTGACTCATTGGAAAATACTCTGATGCTGGGAGGGATTGGGAGGCAGTAGGAGAAGGGGATGACAGAGGATGAGATGGCTGGATGATATCACCGATTCGATGAACATGAGTTTGAGTAAACTCCGGGAATTGATGATGGACAGGGAGGCCTGCTGCTCCTGCTAAGTCGCTTCAGTCGTGTCCGACTCTGTGCAACCCCATAGACGGCAGCCCATCAGGCTCCCCCGTCCCTGGGATTCTCCAGGCAAGAACACTGGTGTGGGTTGCCATTTCCTTCTCCAATCCATGAAAGTGAAAAGTGAAAGTGAAGTCATTCAGTCTTGTCCGGCTTTAGCAACCCCATGGACTGCACCCTACCAGGCCCCTCCGTCCATGGGATTTTCCAGGCAAGAGTACTGGAGTGGGGTGCCATTGCCTTCTCCACAGGTAGGTCTGGCATACTGCAACTCATGGGGTCACAAAGAGTCAGACATGACTGAGCAACTGAACTGAACTGAATGAATATATTCAGTCAAATTAGTTAAAATTTACGTGGTATATTACTGTGCAACAAAAAGTGGTTATGTATTATATACCGTGTTTGATATCACTTGAACATATTGTCTTCAATGTGTAATTCTATTACTTTATTAAATAACCATGCCAGAATCTTCTCAAACTAGTTCACTTTTAGACACAATATCTGTGTCTGAATTCTAACAGAAATCAGAATTTGCCAGCCAACACTGAATTGGAAAACGCCTCCATTCAAAATTTCCTACAAATGATCTTTAGAAATATACTTTAAATTTCATTCTAGTGAAACCAAGAGTGAATCTTAATGGGCTAAAACAAAATAGATTTTGGATTGATTTTTCCCATAAAATATGCAAAGCCCTATTTTTAAATAGATTTTTTTTCCGTCTGCAATATTGCTCTTTTTCTCTATTTCACGATGAATTTATCTAAAACATTTTTTTTCAGACTTAGATTACAATAGAATGAACATCTTAGAACTATCAAGGTGGATGGATGGAAAGTACAGAGAAAGACCAGATTTTAGACCATGTTGACTTTGAGCCAGTGTTTTGCCTGTTGTTCTCAAGAATTATGTGCAAGTTTTACTGCCTTTAAAATGGTTTTCAGCTTCAGTTCTTCAGACCATCATCATTTGTTAAGCAATATAGCCATGCACAATTGTAACAAGCCGGAACACTGTTGTTCCCTACCCGCTTACTTCACAAGTATGCTAGGCAGACTGCATACACCAGACAACATCCATGTAAGATGTCCCTCTACATCTTCCTCTTTTGCTTGCATCTTGTTAGTTACAAAGATACATACTGTGTCAGGCACTAAGCTGGTTTCAACAGCCATTTATTTAGATTGTGTGAACTGGAGCTGAACTTGAACCCAATTAATAGCAACTGAACTTGAACAAACTGATATGAAATCATTACAGGCTCAGTTCCCTGGTCCATTATCCCTGAAGAGATCATCCGACAGCACTCCAGGTGCCTTTTCTATGCCAAATCTTGGTGCAGTGCCCAATCAGAGAGTGTCAGGGGATTAGAAGTTCAGTTGCATCGGAGTTAGCTCATTACCACATTTCTGATCGCTTTCACAGAGAGGAGAGGTGGCGATCCCACTGGGCGGGATTGCAGAAAAGGCTTTGTTTTCAACACCATCTGGCACATGGTTGGCACTCATTAACACAGCACAACGTCGATTAAAATAATAATTGTACACGGCAGCGACACTGCTTAGATAGGTCCCCACCTTTGGCCTCCCAGCAAAGGAAATGGAAGAAAGAGAAAGCTGAGAGATGTCTCTGGTAACCATGGTCACTGAGTTTGCATCTGTCTTGGTTCCTATACCTTCCCCAATTCATCTAGCTTAGTTTCATTTTCATGTGTTTATTTATTTTTAGCATAGTGACCTTTTTCTTTTTGGACTGGGATAGCGATGAGCCTGACTCTGTTCCCAGTTCATAGGCACCCTAATGATGGCTCTCCAGCTATATACCTAGACAATCCATGCTGTAGTACAGCCAGGAATATTTGCAAAAGGGCATTTTATAGAGTGATAGTTCTTCTGCAACTGAAATTAAATATAATTGAGGGTTTTAGGCTTTCCCCCTTTAAAGTTTACATGAATGGACTCAGCCATTCAGGTGATTAGTAAGACTGCATGGGGTCGCAGAGAGTCGGACTCGGCTGAAGTGACTGAGCATGCGTGCATGCATTGTCCTTCCTTAAGATAGCAAGTGTGGATTTATTTACATTAGCATCTCCCAGACGGGGCTGGCAGCATCTGCTTTGATTTGTTCCTAGGAGTTTCCTTGGAAGGTTGCACACTGCAGTTGGGCGTAGGAGTGCAGGCTTTCAACGGTGTCTTCTTGGGTTTGAATCCTCTCTTACCATGTGCTAGATGTGTGGCCAGGACCAAGCTTCCCTGTTCCCTTACTTATGTATGTGTGTGCGCATGCTAAATGGCTTCAGTTGTGTCTGCCTCTTCGCCACTCTATGGACTGTAGCCTACCAGGCTCCTCTGTCCTTAGATTCTCTAGGCAACAATACTGGAGGTGAGTTGCCATGCATTCCTCCAGGGGATCTTCCCAACCCAGGTATCAAACCCATGTCCCTTATTTCTCCTACACTGGCAAGAATGTTTTTTACCACTATAGCCATCTGGGAAGCACTTCCTTAGCTATGCAATGAGATAAAAGACATCGTTAAGCTTTGAATCACTTAAACAGCTGTGAAGACTATCAAAACACAGAATTGTCACTGATGCTTGGTAAGCTCTTGATCAGCTTTAGCTTTGATCATGGATGCATTAACATCATTTTTCTGCAAGGGTTCTATCTTTCTTGTATCTACTTAACTTATCCCCCCCCACCTCACCCTGCCGAATGATAGCACTTGCTACCTGTGGTAATGGAGGTGATGGTGAGATAGACATCTGATCAACTCTTTCTGATAAAACATGTTAATTACTTGTTGTGCCAGACCAAGGTGAGAAGAAACTATTTCATATGGCTAATTTCTCTACAGATATTTAATTAGAGAGCCCAGTTAGATTTCTGGATCAAGAAGTTCCCATGGAGAAGGGATACGCTACCCATATCAATCTTCTTGGGCTTCCCTGGTGGCTCAGAGGGTAAAGAATCCACCTGCAATGAGGGAGACCTGGGTTTGATCCCTAGGTTTGGAAGATCCCCTGGAAGAGGGTATGGCAACCCACTCCACTATTCTTGCCTGGAGAATCCCCATGGACAGAGGAGCCTGGCAGGCTACAGTCCATGGGGTCAAAAGAGTAGGACACGACTGAGCGATTAAGTGCCACAGAGCACATGTTCATACCATGATTGTTCATAAAGTAAATCATTTGTTTCCTGGGCAGCTTTTGCATATGGCATACCACAGAAACTATGTGTCTATTTCAAGGCTGTAGGTGAGTGTTATCACGAATGGTCATGTGGTGCTCTCTGGTTCTGAAACCATCAGCAGCATGCCCTCCAGCAACTTTTGTGTCTTGTGATATTGAGTGTAACCAAGATTTATTTATTTATTTATTCTGTTTGCCATTTGGGATGTGGAGAAGTCTTCAAGAAACTGGCTTTCTGCAGGAGTGTTTAATAAATGTCATTCATTACACCAACAGAAGATGACAGACTTTTCAGATGCAGGAGAAAGATTACATGCATTTGGTTGAAGCAGCAGCACTAAAAAGGGCTGCATCTGTATATTGTTGCTGTTTATCTTCTCTCCAGCAGTGGAATATTGAGCTTCCACAGGCTGTGATTCAGGTATTAATGCCGAGTTTAGGTCGGGCAAGAATGTGTTCAGTCTGTGACACTTAGATAGCAAAGGCAAACTGCTCATGGCCATTTGTCAGGAGTTTCTGTGTGCCAGTGATTGCATGCTTGTGGCTCATAATCAGAGTGATTCACAGCAACCGTTAGAAGGGCTTACTGGGGCCGTGTTTTCCTTTTGGACTGCCGTCATTGCCAAAAATGTCATTGTTTCTCCTACAGACATGCCCATTTGACATATGCACTGTGCCCTTTTGTTAGGCTAAACAGCTTGCTGCTAACATCGTCGGTGACTTTTATCTCTTGAAGGTTGTGTCTCCCACCAGTCCCTTGAAGAAGAAATTGGAACAAATGCTCTGTTTTCTTTTTTCTTCAGTGATAACTCAGACAGTTGACAGGATTTGTGATACGATGTTCTCTCAGGAAGCCTGGTTTCTAGATGCTCTATCTTGGATTTACTATCTACACACTTGAGAATCAACAAGGAGATGTCATGTTATTGGTTTCTTGGTTTCCATGGAACTGGATCCGTGGTCTGGGTTACTGTTGAGCACACGTGTAAAAACTGCAGAGTGGCTCTGAGTTTCATATCAACCTGGCTCTGAGATCCAAGGGTGTCTCCCATCCCTCCTCTCTCATCCCTCAACATGTGTATGTTTGTATCTGACCTTGTAATCAGTAGTTGACATTTCTGATACTATACAGAAAAGTTCTTAATGACCTGGATAACCATGATGGTGTGGTCACTCATCCAAAGCCAGACATCCTGGAGCATGAGGTCAGGTGGGTTTTAGGAAGCATTACTATGAACAAAGCTAGTGGACATGATGGAATTCCAACTGAGCTATTTATAATCCTACATTATGATGCTGTTAAAATGTTGCACATAATATGTCAAGAAATTTGGAAAACTCAGCAGGGGCCACAGGACTGGAAAAGGTCAGTTTCCATTCCAATCCCAAAGAAAGGCAATACCAAAGAATGTTCAAACTACTGTACAGTTGCACTCATTTCACATGCTAGCAAGGTAATGCTCAAAATCCTTCAAGCTAGGCTTCAGCAGTATGTGAACTGAAAACTTCCAGCTGTAGTACTAACTGGGTTTAGAAACGGCAGAGGAACAAGAGATCAAATTGTGAACATCCACTGGATCATAGAAAATGGGAATTCAAAATAATACATACACTTCTGCTTCATTGACTACATTAAAGCCTTTGAGTGTGTGGATCACATCAGATCAGTTCAGTTCAGCCACTCAGTCATGTCTGACTCTTTGCAACCCCATGAACCGCAGCTCGCCAGGCCTCCCTGTCCATCACCAACTCCTGGAGTCCACCCAAACCCTTGTCCATTGAGTCAGTGGTGCCATCCAACCATCTCATCCTCTGTTGTCCCCTTCTCCTCCTGCCCCCAATCCCTCCCAGCATCAGAGTCTTTTCTAATGAGTCAACTCTTCGCATCAGGTGGCCAAAGTATTGGAGTTTCAGCTTCAACATGAGTCATACCAATGAACACCCAGGACTGATCTCCTTTAGGATGGACTGGTTGGATCTCCTTGCAGTCCAAGGGACTCCAAAGAGTCTTCTCCAACACCACAGTTCAAAAGCATCAATTCTTCGGTGCTCAGCTTTCTTTATAATCCAACTCTCACACCCATACATGACCGCTGGAAAAACCATAACCTTGACTAGGCGGACCTTTGTTGACAAAGTAATGTCTCTGCTTTTAAATATGCTGTCTAGGTTGGTCATAACTTTCCTTCCAAGGAGTAAGTGTCTTTTAATTTCATGGCTGCAATCACCATCCACAGTGATTTTGGAGCCCAGAAAAATAGTCAGCCACTGTTTCCACTGTTTCCCCATCTATTTCCCATGAAGTGATGCGACCAGATGCCAAGCCAACTTTTCCACTCTCCTCTTTCACTTTCATCAATAGGCTCTTTAGTTCTTCTTCACTTTCTGCCATAAGGATGGTGTTATCTGCATATGAGGTTATTGATATTTCTCCCGGCAATCTTGATTCCAGCTTGTCCAGCTCAACATTTCTCATGATGTACTCTCATATAAGTTAAATAATCACATCAAACAGTGGAAAATTCTGAAAGAGATGGGAATACCAGACCACCTTACCTGCCTCCTGAGAAATCTGTGTGCAGGCCAAGAAGCAACAGTTAGAACTGGTCATGGAACAATGATCTGGTTCAAAATTGGGAAAGGAGTACATCAAGGCAGTTTATTATCACCCTGCTTATTTAACTTATATGCAGAGTACATCATGCAAAATCCCGAGGTGGATGAATCCCAAAATGGAATCAACATTGCTGGAAGAAATATCAATAACCTCAGATATGCAGATGATGCCACTGTAATGGAAGAAAACAAGGAACTAAAGAGCCTCTTGATGAAGGTGAAAGAGGAGAATGAAAAAGCTGGTTTAAAACTCAGCATTCCAAAAGCGAAGGTCACGGCATCTGGTCACATCACTTAATGGCAAATAAGTGAAGAAAAAAATCTGAACAGTGGCAGATTTTATTTTCTTGGGCTCCAAAATCACTGCAGAGACTGATTACAGCCATGTTTGCTGCTTGCAAGAAAAACTGTGACAAACCTAGACAACATATTAAAAACCAGAGAGATCACTTTGCTGACAGAGGTCCATATAGTCAAAGCCGTGTGTTTTTCCAGTAGTCATGAATATCAGATTGAAAGTTGGACCATAAAGAAGGCTGAGCTCTGAAGAATTGATGCTTGTGAACTGTGGTGCTGGAGAAGACTCTTGAGAGTCCCTTGGACTGCAAGGAGATCAAACCAGTCAATCCTAAGGAAATCAATTCTGAATATTAATTGGAAAGACTGATGCTGAAGCTCCAATCCTTTTGCCACTTGATGGGAAGAGCCAACTCATTGGAAAAGACCCTGATGCTGGGAAAGATTTAGGGACGGAGGAGAAGAGGGCAACAGAGAATCGAAAGCATCACCAATTCAATGGACAGGAGTTTGAGCAAACTCTGGGAAATAACGAAGAACAATAGAAGCCTGGAGTGCTGTAGTCCGGGGAGTCGCAGAGTGGGAAATGACTTAGAGACGGAATAACATTCTTGGTTCCTGCTCACCTGTATTCCTGCTTGTTTTCTCAACTTACATCTGTCCCAACTCTCTAGATTAGTTCTTCATTGAACAGACATCTATGCAGTGCACACGGTGTTCTAGAGTCTGGGCATACAGCGGTAAAAAGCTATGCATGTCTCTGCTCTCAGGAAGCTTCCATCCTGGCTCAGTCACTATTTGTACATAAATGATAGTGTCACAGGAGCAAAGAAAATTAAACAAGTTAAAGGAACTCTGAGAGGACTGCTTTTAGAGGAGAGGGAAAGGCAGAGGAGTCTTCAGAACAGAGGGATAGTTCAAAGGTTCTAAGGCACTTTGGGTGTATCAGGGAAGATCCAGAGAGAAAAGGACCACATGACTGGTGTGTAGCGAGCAATGGGAAGGGGAGTCAGGTGAAAGAAAAAGCCATGTCATCTGGAGTCTTGTAGGTTGTACGAGATGACAAGAGTTGATTTTATTTTAATGGAAATTGTGAAAGATGGGAACCTGAGGCAGGATCGTGCCAAAGTCTGATTTATTTTATGTCTATTTCTGCCTCTTTGATTGAAGCTTCACTTCCGCTGCCAGAATACTAGCCCCGTCCTAGCTTCTGCCAAGCGTTTTGACATTTAGCCTTAAAAATGTTCACAAACGTGCCTGTGCTCGCTTCTCATTATTATGCTGTGTCTGAAATATAGACCAGCTTTGTTTGGGTATCAGAGCATTCCTCCACTGCCTACCATCATCCACCACCACTCATGCCCCTTCCTGTTGGAGGCATTCTCTGACTGCAGCAGGCCGAGGTAACCCCACTTGCTCTGTAGAGTCTCTGGGCCTGGTCCCCACCACTTCTATTGCTCTTCTTACCTGGTCCTGTGAGTCTTCTGTCCTGTGGGCTGGGAGCTCATCCAGTGTAGTGTCCTTATCTTATTCATGTAAGCTTTTTTCAGCTTGTACTTTAGTACCTTGAACATAATGGGAGACAGATGGATAGATGAAGGGATGACTGGATGAATACCCACTAAAACCTTACCCACTAAGATGTCACATCTCCTGGGAAGCCCTCTCCAACCCTATTAATATAGGTCTCTTTCTTGGCTCCTGAAGCACTTTGCAGTGACTGGTTGGATGTCTTTAGTGGCATTGCCTCATGCGTTATTGTGTATAGGTCGGTCTCTTCAGAGCCCTTTGAGGGCCAAGGACTATGTCATACTCATCTTCGTTTCCCCAGGACTACAGTTCCTAGAACTTAGCAAGTTTCTGTAAATGCCTGCACAATCTAAATGTTAAACAGGCTATAAAGCTCCAAAACCACAAATGGACTCTAGAAGTAGATGATCAGACTGACTCCTGGGCTAGATGTGTTTCCTTTAGGAATTTGTAATCTCCCAGAGATTTCCCAGTCAGTCCAATTTAGAGGTTTTTGTTTTTTCCTTTCAAGTAATTTTGACCATGACTCAAAGAAAAAACAAAAATGGATTTTACAATGCAACCCAGCAAACACATGTGGCCTCTTCTACCAGTGTAGCTTTACTATGTGTAATAGTCTAGTATTTTCTATACTGTTCTCTATACATGGTTTAAAATGTTGATTATGACCCCTTAAATTGATTTCAAGGCTCATGAATGAGTTGTATCCTACAGAGTCAGAAAATCCTGCTTTCAAGGATCAAGAAATTCTCCTGAGGTGAATTTCAGAGAAAGCAACATAGACTTTAATGGCTCTTTGTTGAATATTTGCACAAAACTATCAGTGATCATATGGTAAACAAAGAAGAAAATGCTGCCATTGACAAATGCTTAGGCTGTTTACTGTAGGAGATACCATTGCCATTTAGAATTAAATTGTTGAACGCTGAAAAGTTAGCAGAAGTAGGTCTCTTTAGTGCCTTAGTCCACCATATTTGTACATAACATGGTGAATGTTTTAGGTAAATTTGTTGCTTCTAAAATGAAAACCACGGGCCCACTGAAATGTAGGGAACTTATCATTTCCTCTGCCAATATGTTTATATAAATATTGCCATCGTTAAGCATGCTCAAATAGCAGAACTATTTCAGTCTTTTTATCTCTTTAAAACTAATTTAAATCTGAATGTTAAAAGACTGTTTGATACCATATGTTTGTTTTAGATAGAAAACGAAATCTATTCTAAACATAAGGGTTTATGAAATCTGTATTCTAAACATGAAGTCTTATGAAATTAGTGTATAGTCTGTGGTAGATTGCTTCATGATCACAGATTCCTCACATCTTGGTCCATATGCCCTTTGTAATGTGACTTTGCTACTCCTCCCTTTCAGAAGGAGAAGGTATTTCCTTACCCCTTCCTAAAATATGTTCTCATAAGCTTTGCTAAAAATCCAGCGCTTTCTGGGTAATAAGTCTTTTTCTTGTAGTGTGTAAGTCTCGTCTGAAATTGATAGGTTTTCTCTTCAAAGACCATTAGAAAGCTACTTTTGAAAATGCCCATGGGCAATGGACAAAGTGTATCACGGGCTTTTTGTGAAAACGTTGGGTAGTCTTTAAGAACACAAACACCAAAGGCAGTCACAAATTGAAAAGATATCCATCATACATCCTGTGTATACAGAAGAAACACATTAAACGATTTAGCAACGTCACTGGCATCACCAAACATTGTGTTTCATTTTGAGGTCTAAACACCAAATACCTCAGTGGAAGGAACCTGTGTGTGTGCACTTTTCCAGTGTATATAGATAACATAACTATTGGATGACCTAGACAAGCATAGTACAAAGACAGTTCTGATAGCATCAAATCTTTCATGGATAGCTTATAAGGGTGATTCCTTCTTTTCGATGTGAGCCTTTTTGGAAAGCAGCACCGTGTATTGCTTTGCTTGCCCTGAGACGACCTGAAGTTGAGATTATGATCCTTCATCTCAGATTAAAGAAGGCTTGTCTCAGTAGCCATTTGACAAGTTCAAATACTGGCTGATTTAGATACTGGTCTCTTATCAGCACCTGTAAATTAACGCTTTTCATGGGTTGGGGTCTATGTTGTTAAGTTTTGTTATCAGAGTCCCTCTAATCTTGGTAGATTATGCTTTAATTTGCTATTTGTGACTTCCCATTATTTTCCATTTCATGCTCTTTAGTTATAATAAATACTAGGGCTTCCCAGGTGGTTCAGTGGTAAAGAATCCACCTGCTATTTCAAGAGATACTGGAGACACTGGTTCAATCCCTGGGGCAGAAAGATCCCCTGGAAAAGGAAATGGCAGCCCATTCCCATATTCTTGCCTGGGAAATCCAATGGACAGAGAAGCCTGGCAGGCTATAGTCCATGGGGTCGAAAAAGAGTCTGACACAACTTAGTTACTAAACAATAAGAAAAACCTAATATAATACAGTATTTATCGATATCATGGACTTGTGATATAAGCTAGATAAAACAGGTATCACCTTCAAGTTAAAAAATATTTCACAGTCTGGCATAATATGGTTTATTCTTAGGACTTGTGCAAAAAAAAAAAAAAAGATATAAACTTACTTAGAATCTGTCATGTATAGTAGTCTTAGATTTTTGGTCTTTGGCCAGTTCTTTTATGTGACTGAAACCCAGTCATGCCTGTGACTCTCAAAAATACATTTGTAGAAAATACTTTAAATTCAAACCAAACTGTATTTCCCATACTTAGGATTAGCGAGCCCTCTATGTTCAGATATCTTTTCCTTGGCGGTTAGAGCTTTAATACTATTAGCAAAAGTATTTTACCCCTTCTCTTGAAGAATCATAGAAACACAATGTAGCTTTGTACCTGCAGCCTTTGAATTTTGATGCATGTTACACAATGCCAGGAGTTACACAGAAAAGTCAATAATGGTCCGTGGATCATTGCCTTGCTATGCCACTGGGTGAATTAGTCTGCTGGTAAAATGTGCTCCAGCTTGTGTAATGGACCTATTTAGTAGGAAGACAGCAGCCATATGAAACACCTGGGTGGTCTTCAGGGTACTTTCAAGTGGATTAGATTTCAGTTGTCTAATGTGAGGTCACAAAGGTTTGGACAGCTGGGGCCAGTTCCACATGATGAGTAGAATATGACCCCTAGCTACCGGATGCATAAGGTAAAAGGTGCCCGAGGTCACTGCTGATCCTTGGGCTCTGGGAGTAACTATGGGTCAGCAAGGGAGGTCTCAAACCATAGTCACAAATGTTGGAAATGTCTCCTTGCAGGACAGGACAGAAGAGTCAGATTTTCCTCTGGCACTTTTATTAGACATGTTCCCTTCCAGGGGAGCCCAGTTTCTGTGTTTTCTGGATTGAGCTTCAATTGAGTCTTGTTTAAAATTTTAAATGCTATTAAGTAGAAACTATGCCTTCCACATCAGAGGAAGCAAGAGAGGCATCAGGTCCCTTTGCTACAACACAGCAGACAGCATTTGAGGCACACAGGCATTGGCATAAAACTATCTTTTGAATGTTCCTAAGAGATAACAGTGGCTCCATAGCACCCCACTTTTTCCAGTCCTTGCAGGAACTTTGAATGATCCAATAAAATGTAACAACCAAAGGTTTCAAATGTAGCTGATAAATCATGTAGATGTGTGCCCAGGATGCCTAAAATTGACTTGTGGATGTTTCTCATCTGTCATGAAGGACTTAGTGATTTGAATTTAGTACTTTGATGTTGCAGGTAATTGTTTGCAACTGCAGCTCAATGGCCTGAAGGCATTGCTTGATTTTTCCCTTTCTCATCTTGTAAAGCGGAGAAGGCAATGGCACCCCACTCCATTACTCTTGCTTGGAAAATCCCTTGGACGGAGGAGCCTGGTAGGCTGCAGTCCATGGGGTCGCGGAGAGTCGGACATGACTGAGCAACTTCACTTTCACTTTTCACTTGCCTGCAATGGAGAAGGAAATGGCAACCCACTCTAGTGTTCTTGCCTGGAGAATCCCAGGGATGGGGGAGCCTGGTGGGCTGCCATCTATGGGGTTGCACAGCGTCGGACACGACTGAAGCGACTTAGCAGCAGCAGCAACAGCATCTTGTAAAGAACTGGTGAAGTAGTCTTTCAGAGGTTGTTTTCAACTCAATGGGAGCCCTGGCCTAAAATCTAGGACAAAAGAAAGTTTCCATGAACACTTCCTGCAGACCAACATCATTGCCCTAATGAACCATCCCAAATGTGCTCCCTGCTGAGGGAAACAATCCTCCCCAACCCAAACCCCCTCCACTGAACACTTATCCAAATTCACTTTATGGCTTTTATAAGGAAATTGATAAAGAACCCACTTGGAAAATATAACTTCACTTACATTTTTAGTCAACATATTTAATGTATTTATAAGCTACAAATGTCTTTCCAAAATGTATTTTAATCAGTTCTTCAGTACTTGAACAAAATGCTGTAGATTGGCTCTCTTTGGAAGCCTTAGTCTTTTTCAAATTATATCGAATTAATACTATCCCAGTTTAAGACCTTCCTACAGGAATGATCTTCTAACCAGATCACTCAGTCACTTTCTTCTCTAGTTGTTTGATTCATGCCTGTTTTCAGGCTGAGCAAATCTATTAGTATCCATGCAAGTAGGCCCATCTCTAGCCTCTAAAGTCATATGCCCCTCTGCCTACTAAATAGGAGTCATCATTTTATACCAGTTTATCAATTCATGCATGCTATGCATTTCAAAAATCCATTTAAACGTGAACTGTCCTAAAGAACCTTTTCAAGTAAACTCAACTATTTTCCTTCTACTTTTCCCATAGGTTGCCATAAATCTTATGAAGATAGCTTAACTTCATAAATATCAAGTATGTAAGATTGTAAACTGTAGAAAACTGAAAAATCAACTGACCAGGCAATAGATCCCTTTATAAACTGCAGTAACTAACAAGAGTGTGGTTAACATTTCAGAGCCTCTACTGAAATTATTTAGCATTGATGTTGATGTCACTTTTATGCTCACTTATCATTAAATTGCACTGGTGATAACATGCTGCCTTAGTGTGAATAGTGTTTCTTTTAAAGTAAATGTTGATACTGAGGAAAAAAATGTGTTAGGTGAAAGGAAACAAACCCGACAATAATAATTTATTTACTTACAGGAGGCACAGACCCCTTTCATGAACCCAAAAGTCCCCTGGTCTGAAACATTTTAGAATCCCAAAGATTTCTGAATTTAGAAGTTTATCTTTGTTCCCCTCGCTCTGTTTGGTTCAATTCAGCAGGCATCTGGTAAGTACCCAGCCTGCTACATGGTCGTCTAAGGTGAGTTGCTTGCTATCTGAGCCCTTACAATATAATGTCAGCCTACCTTACTCTCCTCCCCATCACTTTCTCTCTTCTCATATTCCTGTTTAAGAACTTGCTTTATCCCTAACTTAAATGCCCACATTTATATATGTACGTGTTTATTATCTGTCTCCCTCTAGCTGTTTACATGTACTGCAAGATTAAGACCTTTGTGTGTTCTGTGCTGATGTATCCAGAATGCCTAGAAGATGGCTTAGTATATTTTAGGCATTCAGAAAAGTTATGTCAGATGGATAAATTAAGAGGAGACAGGAAACAACTTTATACATAAGACAAAACAGTATGTGTCATACCCTAAAAAGGCACAGAAGCAGAACCACATTTTGTGGGACTCTCAATGTATAAAACTTGGGAAGGTTGCATTTAAGAAAAGAAACATACATTTTATGTACAAAAATATAAAGGACTGCTTATTTTAAATGAAGGAAAAAAGTCACAATCTTAAAAAATTAATAAAGCGAATATACTAAAGATGTAAGATATTATGAAAAATATTTTATTAATTATATTTAATTGGCTACATATTAATCAATGCCTAAAATGATTATTACACTTTTTCCTACAAATTTGACTGCATAATCTTTGACAATCTCTTAATACATGATATTATTTTTTATATATTGAATGAACAGATAATACAGTCCTTGCTGTAGCATGGTAATCAAAATGTTTTTTGTCTAAATAATGTTTAGCATGTATAAACATGAAGCTTCACACGTATATTTTTGTAATCTGTAAAATGGGTTACAGGTCTATGTCTTACTAGCATAGGAATTTTAATTCTATGCTACGTTTTCAAATATCCATAAAAGAGGACTTCCTATTTGTGAAGTTATCAATGAAAATGGAATTATCTGATTAGTGAATTGCATACAATTTTATACATGGAGTGAGAGACCTAGTGCATGTCTAAGACATGGCATTAATTGAGTTTAAATAAAATGAGAAATTTGATATTGCCATGTGGTTAACAATATGAAACTATAGTATGGTGTATATTAGCTGGATAAAATGTGAAAACTTCAATATGAGAAAAAGCATATACCCTCAGGAACACAGCAATGATATACTTCAAGATAGAGGTATAAGCATCCTCAGAGAAAAGTATAATTCCCAATAAAAGTCAGTTACAAAAACCTTCGCTTGTTTTTATAGCAATGTTACTCTCATTTAAGCTTTCTAAATACTAAAAATATCTTATTGTGTGTCTGCTCATTCTTAACTGTTGTGTCACTAGATAGTTCTGTGAATTGCTTGTGTTTGTCGCATTGTGTGTTGAACAGACTTTAGGTTTTGCAATCCAAAAGGGAAGAAAAATAGTGCTGTTCATCAACTTGAACTTCTTTTTTCTTTTATGGCAATACTGGGAGTTACTTTGTTAATGGAGTGATATTTAAGGCTGAAGTATTTGGAAAATTGAAATTCTACTAAAATGTGACTTGGTTTCTCTCATATGCTTTTTCCATCACAATATCTGAAAGCATGTCACAGCTGCTGCATTCATCACAAGCTGGGCACAAGACTGGCTCAGGCACTGCTCTAATGAAAGTGATCTCTTCTGGGGGCTTTGCCATAAATTTCACTGCTATTCAGACATTCAGTTCAATTCACTTGCTCAGTTGTGTCCGACTCTTTGCAACCCCATAGACTGCGGCATGCCAGTCTTCCCTGTTCTTCACCAACTCCTGGAGCTTGCTCAAACTCATGTCCATCCAGTCGGTGATGTCATCCAGCCATCTCATCCCCTGTTGTTCCCTTCTCCTCCTGCCTTCAGTCTTTCCCAGCATCAGGGTCTTTTTCAGTGACTCAGCTCTTCACATCAGGTGGCTAAAGTATTGGAGTTCAGCTTCAGCATTAGTCCTTCCAGTGAATATTCAGGACTTATTTCCTTTAGGGTTGACTGGTTGGATCTCCTTGCAGTCCAAGGGACTCTCAAGAGTCTTCTCCAACACCACAGTTCTAAAGTATCGATTCTTTGGCACTCAGATTTCTTTATACTCCAACTCTCTCATCCATACATGACTACTGGAAAAGCCATGTCTTTGACTAGATAGACCTTTGATGGCAAAGTAATGTCTCTACTTTTGATGTGCTGTCTAGGTGGGTCATAGTTTTTCTTCCAAGGAAGAAGCGTCTTCTAATTTCACAGCAGCAATCACTATTTGCAGTGATTTTGGAATCTCCCAGAATAGCCTCTCACTATTTCCATTTCCCCATCTATTTACCATGAAGTGATGGATCCAGATGCCATGATCTTAGTTTTCTAAATGCTGAGTTTTAAGCCAACTTTTTCACTCTCCTCTTTCACTTTCATCAAGAGACTCTTTAGTTCTTCTTTGCTTTCTGCCATAAGAGTGATGTCATCTACATATCTGAGGTTATTGATATTTCCCCCAGCAATCTTGATTCCAGCTTGTGCTTCATCCAGACCAGCATTTCTCATGATGTACTCTGCATATAAGTTAAATAAGCAAAGTAACAGTATACAGTCTTGGCATACTCCTTTCCCCTTTGGAACCAGTCTGTTGTTCTATGTCCATTTCTAACTGTTGCTTCTTGACCTGCATACAGATTTCTCAGGAGGCAGTAAGGGGGTCTGGTACTTCCACTTCCTCAAGAGTTTTCCACAGTTTGTCATGATCCACATAGTAAGGCTTTGGCGTAGTCAATAAAGCAGAAGTAGATGTTTTTCTGAAACTCTCTTGCTTTTTCTGTGATCCAACAGATGTGGCAATTTGATCTCTGGATCCTCTCCCTTTTCTAAATCCAGTTTGAACATCTGGAAGTTCATGGATCACGTATTGTTGAAGTCTGGCTTGGAGAATTTTGAGCGTTAGTTTGCTAGTATGTGAAATGAGTGCAGTTGTGTAGTAGTTTGAGCTTTCTTTGGCATTGTCTTTCTTTGGGATTGGAATGAAAACCCACATTTCCAGTCCTGTGGCCACTGCTGAGTTTTCCCAATTTGCTGGCATATTGAGTGCAGCACTTTCACGACATCATCTTTTAGGATTTGAAACAGCTCAACTGGAATTCTATCACCTCCACTAGCTTTGTTCATAATGATGCTTCCTAAGGCCCACTTGACTTTGCATTCCAGGATGTCTGCCTCTAGGTGAGCGATCAATGATCTGGATCATGATCTTTTTTGTATAGTTCTTCTGTACATTCTTGCCACCTTTTCTTAATAGCTTCTGCTTCTGTTAGGTCCATACCATTTCTACTCTTTATTGTGCCCATCTTTGCATGAAATGTTCCCTTGTTATCTCTAATTTACCTGAAGAGATCTCTAGTCTTTCCCATTCTGTTGTTTTCCTCTATTTCTTTGCATTGATCACTGAGGAAGGGTTTCTTATCTCTCCTTGCTATTCTTTGGAACTCTGCATTCAGATGGGTATATCTTTCCTATTCTCCTCTGCCTTTACCTTCTCTTCTTTGCTCTGCTATTTGTAAGGCCTCCTCAGAAAACCATTTTGCCTTCTTGCGTTTCTTTTTCTTTGGGATGGTCTTGATCGCTGCCTCCTATAAAATGTCACAAACATCCTTCCATAGTTCTTCAGGGACTTTATCAGATTCTAATCCCTTGAATCTATTTGTCACTTCCACTGTATTATTGTAATGGATTTGATTTAGGTCATACCTGAATGGTCTAGTGGTTTTCTCTATGTTCTTCAATTTAAGTCTGAATTATGCAATAAGGAGTTCAAGATCTGAGCCACAGTGAGCTCCTGGTCTTGCTTTTGCTGACTGTATAGAGCTTCTCCATCTTTGGCTGCTAAGAATACAATCAGTCTGATTTTTGTATTGCCCATCTGGTGATGTCCATGTGTAGAGTCTTCTCTTGCGTTGTTGGAAGAGAGTGTTTGCTATGACCAGTGAGCTCTCTTGTCAAAACTCTGTTTCCCTTTGACCTGCTTCATTTTGTACTGCAAGGCCAAATTTGCCTGTTACTCCAGGTATCTCTTGACTTCCTACTTTGCATTCTAGTCCCCTATAATGAAAAGGACATCTTTTTTGGTGTCAGTTCTAGTGGGTCTTGTAGGTTTTCATAGAACTGTTCAATTTCAGCATCTTCGGCATTACTCATTGGGGCATAGACTTGGATTATTGTGATATTGATTGCTTTGCCTTGGAAACGAACAGAGATCAATCTGTCGCTTTTGAGACTGCACCCAAGAACTGCATTTTGGACTCCTACTATGAGGGCTACTCCATTTCTTCTAATGGATTCCTGCCCACAGTAGTAAATATAATGGTCATCTGAGTTAAATTCACCCATTCCAGTCCATTTTAGTTCACTGATTCCCAAAATGTCCACGTTCACTCTGGCCAATTCCTGTTTTGCCACTTCCAATTTCCCTGATTCATGGGCCTAACATTGCAGTTTCCTATGCAATATTGTTTGTTTCAGCTTCGGAATTTACTTCCATTACCAATCACATCAACAAATGGGCGTTGTTTTTTGTTTGATTCTGTCTCTTCATTCTTTCTGTCCACTCTTCTCCAGTAGCATATTGGGCACTTACTGGCCTGGGGAGTTCATCTCTCAGTATCCTATCTTTTTGCCTTTTCATACTGTTCATGAGGTTCTCAAGGCAAGAATACCTAAGTATTGGTTTGCCATTCCCTTCTCCAGTGGACCACATTTTGTCAGAACTCTCAACTATGACCCGTCCCATCTTTGGTGGCCCTACCCAGCATGGCTCATATTTTCATTGACTGAGAGTGGTCCATGTGATCAGTTTGATAGCATTATAAATTTCTTTTTTTTTTTAATGGCTCTCCAGGTTTCAGTTCAGGGGAGTTTATTAGGCATCATTTGAAAAGCCCTATCTCATGCCCATAAACACACATACACAATCTAGTTGCCTCCAAAAACAAATAATGTGCCACTTTCACTATTTTTTAAATCTAATTTTATTTTTTGTTTGTACCAATGGCTTGTGGGCTCTTAGTTCCCTTACCAAGGATTGAACCCATGCCCTCTGTCGTCTAAGTGTGAAGTCGTAACCACTGAACGAACAAGGAATTCCCAGTAATCTTTTTTTTTTAATCTATTTGTATGGTTAATAGGAAAAGAATGTTTAAGTCATTTATTAGAGAGACCATGCCCTCTGTGACATGTGCTGGTGGGCCTTGACTCATGGTGTCAACATCTTGCTGTGTGATACGGGTTGCTATTTGCCTCTTAGTTCCCAGCATCCTTTCCGTTTTTCTGTATTTTCCTACCTACATGTTCCTGTCTGCTGACCTTTTCTGATGAAAAGAATTGCTACCACACTGAAGAGACACCAACCACTCTTCTTACTTTCACACATTCACCCACGTGGAGGTGTGACTCTGCAATGGAAGAGTGTCAAGTGACCAAAACTGGAGCAGAAATCAAGTCCAGAAGACTTAGGAACTTAATTTCTCTGGACTTCAGTTTCCTTATTGGCTATATAAATCACAGAACTATCTCTTTTCAGATCTAGAATGGGCCTTGGGTATAGCTTATCCAATATACCTCCTGAGTTAACCAGGAAACCTTGGACTCTGAGACGCAACCCTCCCGGAGGGCTCACAGTGCCAGGGGCACCTGAAGCACTGCTTTCCTCACACCTGCTCTCTCATCACTGTATGTTTGAAGGACATTTCTATTTTGTAATGTCAAATGCACTCAACAAGTGTCATAGTATAATTAGCGTCTAGGCAACCATGATGCAATTTATGCATCCTGTTAATATTATTAACATACTATTAATATTGCTTACCTGGCAGAGCCTTTTTTTTCCTATTTATCTCTTTTTAAGCCCTTAAAAATGTTAACCATTTGCAATGGATTTTCATCATCAAAGTAAAATATTAATATTTACCAATTTAGGGCTTCCTGGTAGTCAGATGGTAAATAATCTGCCTGCAATACAGGGGACCTGGGTTAGATCCCTTTGTCAGGGAGATCCCCTGGAGAAGGGAATTGACACCCACTCCAGCATTCTTGCCTGGAGAATTCCATGGACAGAGGAGCACAAAGAGTCAGACATGACTGAGCAACTAACACATACACCAATTTAGGTGTATTTGAATAACATTTTCCCTCTTTATATTTATCCTGTCATCCTAAGTGTCAGTAGCATTAGAAAGAGAATGTGTTCTCTTTCGTCAAATGAGGTGTTTCTGTGACCGATAATTCAATAGCACAGAAGTAACATCTTAGAGCAAAGGGAAACTGAACCTCTGCAAAACCAGCCTTTACCCCTATTTCTACAGAACCAGTTTATCATGTTAATTTCAGTTCCTTTCTCCTTCCTACCACCCCACCTTCCCTCTAGGCTCACCTCTGTGGCTTTGTTAACCACATGTTATTCGAGACGCAGTGTGAAGATACTCCGAAGACTCTGTGAGCTTAAAACCTTGGTTTTCTCGCTGGTTTGCCTGCAGTGCCATTGGTGGGCGTGTGCTGATCATCCTCTTTTCCTCGCTTTACCTCATGTTTGTCTCTGTCAGTCATTCTGGAAGCCAGTACGATTTCTAGTGTAAACTTCATACACATCTGTATAAATGCCCAACTGAAAAATCTCATCTTTGATTTCTCATGCATGTCAAGACATCTGAAATTAAAAGTAGATCATTCAAACCTTCGATGGGCTGAAGTCAAGATTCTTGGTGGTGGATTTTTTTCTGGAACAAATCACAGCAGTTGCTAAAACTTCCTTTTTGCTTGTCCTTCCTCAAGGAAGAAATATAAGCATAGTTTTCGGTTTCTTTTGGACACTCCTCATTTGCTTTGTATGTGGAGTTGTTGCTAAGTTCT
Source organism: Capra hircus (assembly GCF_001704415.2). Classification (NCBI taxonomy): domain Eukaryota; kingdom Metazoa; phylum Chordata; class Mammalia; order Artiodactyla; family Bovidae; genus Capra; species Capra hircus. The sequence goes on along the minus strand of NC_030809.1, from coordinate 42,592,746 downwards.
CCTGTGTCTCCTAGTTGCTCACTCTGTTTTTGCCTGTGGCCACTGAGTCCCTCTTTACCTTCTTCACATTACTCTCCCAGCCTCTCCATGCTTGGGGCTTCCCAGTCCTTACAGAAAGCCTTCTTGGCACCTTAACTGGGACCCCCAGAGCTTTCCAGGTGTCAATGGCCCTGGAATCAAGTAACACCAGTATTTATGACAAGCTGTCCTTCTGATTTTGCTCAGGAAAATCATTAACCATTCTTAAATAAATCCCGGCTCCTACTCACCATACAGTTTTGAACTTGTGTCTTTGTGATATTTGACATTGGGGATCACATTTCAAACCACTGTTTTTTTTTCTCTGCCCACTGCATCATCATATGGATGATTCTTCTGGATCTTGGTTTCAGTCTCTGTAAATGCCTATCTTTCTGAGACATCTTTCAAAACTCTCTAAACAGAATTTCATATATAACACATCATCTGGCATTTAAGCTGATTTCTTTCCAAGCAAATCATCTATCTAAACAGGGGGAAAAAAATCCCCCCAGGGGTGTGTGTGCATATCATTTATACTGAGGAGACAGCAACTTGTGTTTATATAGATAACACCTTCAGTCTGGGTTGGCCTTTGTATCTTGTATGATTAATTGATGTACCAAGCTGAGCCTTTTAACTAGTTGCTGCCTCTTTCAAAATTCCTTTACCCAGACATGCTTAGATGACCCTTCTCTGGCTTCCTATAATTATATTTACAAGGGTTGTTGTTGTTCAGTCACTCAGTCATGTCTGACTCCTTGGGATCCCATGGTCTGCAGCAAACCAGATTCCCCTGTCCTTTACCATCTCCCAGAGTTTGCTCAGACTCTTGTCCATTGGGTCAGTGATGCCATCCAACCATCTCATCCTCTGTCATCCGCTTCTCCTCCTGTCTTCAGTATTTCTCAACATCAGAATCTTTCTTTTCCAATGCGTCAACTCTTCGCATCAGGTGGCCAAAGTATTAGAGCTTCAGCTTCTGCATCAGTCCTTCCAATGAATATTCAGGGCTGATTTCCTTTAGGATTAATTGGTTTGATCTCCTTGCAGTCCAAGGGACTCTCAAGAGTCTTCTCCAGCACCACAGTTCAAAGGCATTATTGTATTTATAAGGCGCATTAGACAATCACCTCTAATTCTTTGAATTTTGCATTTATCATCTTCACAGTGATGATTGCTTAAGAACTGGAAGATGCACCCTCTTCATATACAACTAGGAACTCCAGTGCTAGTTCACTCTAAGCCTGGGAGAGCATGATGAATCTAGCCATCTTCTTAAGGGGAAGAACAGTGAATGAGTGTGTAAATTTTTTCCTGAATGTCCCATAAGCCCTGAATATAGAAGGACAATGATCCAAAAAGCATTGAGCTTCCCTGATGTGGCAATATTCTGTCCTGTAAGGACAGAGTTACTGGCAGCTACACACCTGATCAGGAATTCTACTCTTTTGAGGGATGCTGCTTGTTTGTGGCTGTCTCTTTGGCTTCCATTACGCTTCTGTGCATCTGGCCAATTAGCATGGGACTTGACCCAGTCTACGCTGTGTTTGTACATTGGTATCAGTTCTCCAATAAGGCATACATACCGCCTCTAACACTTCACTGAGACCCACTTTTCTGTATACTAAAGTGTTTTGGTTTTTTTTTTGTCCACACATCCCCATCTTTAAAAGATATGCTTAGAGTGAGCACCAAGATTATTCATCTTAATGATTATCCACCTCTTGTAAAGGCTGATGCATAGTGGAGCCTCCAATATTTAACTGAATAGAGAAACAAAGCAGTTGTATAAACACTTTATGCTTTAAAGTACTTAGTATTTCTTATTTTATTTAGCTCTTCAGCCAGTGCATTTTAAACTATGATATCAAGGCATGATATTGTTCCTTGAGCTGAACTGAGGGCTTTTGCATCTGAAATTTAATGAGTCTTATCTCAGTTAGTTGAAAATCACCAATGAGCGGTACTTCTTTTGCACTTTTGAAATTCCTTTTCACCTCAACTCTTTTTTTTTCTTAAAAGCTTAAATTTCTTTCATAAGGTTATACCTGTTTTTGCACAGAATTATGTTTTACTATTTTCATTTACATAGTATTCCAAGAAAATTCACTTGACTACTGGGAGTTGAGCTTTTCAAGGAGATAAGGCAACATTACTCACAAGAGCAAGTGCTATACCCTCCTTTCTCTCATGTGTGTCTATGTGGGGAGGAGGCTGATTCCTGCTGCTGCTGCTAAGTCGCTTCAGTCATGTCCGACTCTGTGCAACCCCATAAACGGCAGCCCATCAGGCTCCGCCATCCCTGGGATTCTCCAGGCAAGAACACTGGAGTGGGTTGCCATTTCCTTCTCCAGTGCATAAAAGTGAAAGTGAAGTCACTGAGTTGTGTCCGATTCTCAGCGACCCCATGGACTGCAGCCTACCAGGCTCCTTCGTCCGTGGGATTTTCCAGGCAAGAGTACTGGAGTGGGGTGCCATTGCCTTCTCTGACATGTATTTACCATACAAATTTTATAATGAAGTAAATTCTTAATCATAACATACATATTAATCAACAATTACCCCAATCATCAATTTGCCTCTCAATATTCTAGTTTAAATAATAGAGTTATTGCTTCCATATTATGAGTATTAATGTCCAAAATACCTAAAAACCACTGTTTCTTTTAAGTAGTCTCTCATTTTCTGAGCCTATTAACTCATCCTTAAAATGAAAAGGTTGAACTAAATGAGGGGTTGAACTAAATTATCTCTAAGAGAGATTCTAGCATTTGAAGACTGAGATGTCAACATATTTTAAAAGGGTGAGTATTGTATGTTTCAGTTAATGTGCATATCATATGAAGCAATGCTTTCTCTTATTCTTATGTTTAGATTTACCAATTAGAATTCACATTAATTACCCCATTACCTAGGAGTTCTTCAAGCGTTTTAACTGCAACACATAGACTCCATATATAAGTTTTGTACCTTTACTGTTCCAAACACTTCATCTTTAATGTGGCCACCTCCAAACTCCTTTTTCAGAGTTGCTCTTGTGGCTGCATACAACATTTTTTGACGAACATGAAAATGTAAAAATTATTTTTCAGACAGTGGTGTGTCTCATACATGCCCTATTTGACTTCAGCTTTCCATCAGCTCTGTGATGCAGTGTTATCACCAGGTGTTAAATGAAGAACCTATGTCACAGGGCAGTCCAGTGTCACAGAACCAGGAGAGGTGAAGTTCAGTTTGTTTGATTCCAAAGCCCGGGTCCTCTCCACTGTCTTCACACTGTAGCTTTTAAGAGTCTAATCTTTACTAAACTCCTTCAAGCAGATGTTATATTTTAAACTCTGCACTGCCCCCTGCCCCACCCCACCACAGGAGTTTACATAAAACTGAATATAGTTGACTCTCCCTCATTTCAGCTTGGCTTACAAGGTCTGCCTTCTACCCTATTATATACATTCAAAAAGTGTGTTAGTTGCTTAGTCATGTCTGATTCTTTGTGACCCCATGGACTGCAGCCTGCCAGTCTCCTCTATCCATGGAATTCTCCAGGCAAGAATACTGGAGTAGATAGCCATTCCCTTTTTTCAGGGAATTTTCCCGACCAAGTGATTGAACCCAGGTCGCCTACATTGCCGGCAGATTCTTTACCATCTGCTGCTGCTGCTGCTGCTAAGTCGCTTCAGTCGTGTCCGACTCTGTGCGACCGCATAGACAGCAGCCCACCAGGCTCCCCAATCCCTGGGATTCGCCAGGCAAGAACACTGGAGTGGGTTGCCATTTCCTTCTCCAATGCAGGAAACTGAAAAGTGAAAGTGAAGTCGCTCAGTCATGTCCGACTCTTCGCGACCCCATGGACTGCAGCCCACCAGGCTCCTCCATCCATGGGATTTTCCAGGCAAGAGTACAGGAGTGGGGTGCCATCGCCTTCTCCGTTACCATCTGAGCCACCAGCAAAGCTCCATATGCGTCCAAGGATTTGCTCAAATCATCTTCAGTGCTTCTGATTATTTGCATAATCTTATACCCTGGAATGTGTCTTCCCTTGTTTTTAAACTGTAACTCTCTCTCTTCCAGACAATCACCTTTGAATGGGGTTGAGAATTTAAAAATTAAATTTTAAATTGCCAAGTGAAAGATTGTTTAAAACTCTGTCACTTTCCTATTTAAAAATATTCATTGGAGACAGCAAAGGAGAAATTAGGTGACTTAACAGGAGGTGTTTAGTTGTGGGATACTGAAAAGTGGAGAACAGAGCTTATTCCTGAAGAGTTGACAGTGAATTTAAGAAAGACCTAGTTGTTTTAAAGTTTGTTTGTTACCTTTCCAAATAGTTGGTACACAATTGAACTATCTTCTGCGAGCCATGCTACAGTACCGTGGCATATTGATTGATCATAGAAATTCAAATACGTTATTATAAAATATGTTTTAAATAATGTATTATTTTTGTTATTAAAACAGCAAATATTAAGACAGAAAGACTAAAACAACAACAACAACAAAAGAGATCAGTCATGTATTTTAAGTTGAAGGAAAACTATATGATGTAGCTTAAGGAAAATATATTTATTACCCAAGAAGAATCATGTTTTTCTTTTTCCCTTCTTCCCACTCTCTTCTTTTCACCAGCATAAATACACACTCTGTATATGTGTGTATGTATGCATGTGTGTGTATATATATATATATATATATATATGTATGGGTATGGGTCTTAGCTGAAAATCTGTGTAACTGAAATTGTCAGTCACTGAAATATTCATCTCTGTGCCTCTAAATCAATTTATTTTGTGACCTTGGTGTCATGTACTGTGCATTCATGCATGCTAAGTTGCTTCAGTTGTGTCCCACTCTTTGCAACTCATGGACTGTAGCCCCACCAGGCTCCTCTGTCCATGGGATTCTGCAGGAAAGAATACTGGAGTGGGTTGCAATGCCCTCCTCCAGGGGATCTTCCCGAACTAGGGATCGAACCCGAGACGCACATCTCCTGTGTTGGTGGGTTCTTTACCAAGAGGGCCACCTGGGAAGCCCGTCATGTACTAGCTAGACATATTTTTGTTTGTTTGTTTGCTTGTTTTCTAATTTGAGATCATTGATGTACTAGTTTGAGTTAAATGCTTAGAAACAAACCAGAGTTTCATGAAATTAGCCCCATTCTCTTCTTAATTTTAAAGATAATGAATCACTTCTGAGGATATTACATTTAGACTAACTTGTTCACTTGGCATTAATGGTAATTCAGGGGCATAACCTGAGAGGCTTAGTCTTCAGATCAGCTGACAGAGAGAAAAGCATCCTGATGTGAAACTGGGACTCTCTTGTCTAAATGTTATGGAAGTGTCTCTTTTTCTTCTTTTTTTTTTTTTATGGTTTTGTTTTTTGGTTAGTTTCTTGCAGAGAATAATTGCCAACCGTAGAACTGTTAGTGTGTCACTGCTTAAGAAATTGATTGTACATGCAAAGCAGAAACAGACTCACAGACAACAAAGCAAACCTATGGTAACCCCAGGGGAAAGGGAAGAGGGGAGCCACCAGTTAGGGGCGCGTGACTGACCAATTCATACAGAACTCTATATTAAATAGGTAAGCAGCAAGGATATACTGCACAGAACAGGGGCTTATACCCATTGACTTATAGTAACCTGTAATAGAAGAGAATCTGCAAAAATGCTGAGTCACTCTGCTCTCCACCTAAAACAAACACAGTGTTGTAAATCAACTATACTTGAAAAAATGTTTAAGATGGTGGTAGAGAATAATGTAGTGAAGTATACCTATTAGTAAAAAATAAATAATGGAACATGAACTTGAACTTTATTATACCTTTTGGCATAGTGTTTCATCCTCAGTAGCACATTGATTTCTTATTATAAAATAAGTTTTGTTTGTTTTTTTTTAAAGCAAATTCTAATTGAATAAGGGTGAAAGGTGTTAGAAATTCTATGTTTTGTACACAAAATAAGGATGTTATAGCACATAGAAAAATCGGATTTGTAAATACCTTCAAAATGGATTGACTTTTTATAACTGTACCATATAGAATGAAGTATGAAAAATGTTATTTTAAACAGTGATAGCTTGAATTACTTTCAGAATATTGATAAACAGAGAATTGCATTTCTACTATTTTTTCCCAGAGGCACACAAATATAAAATTTTTATAAGAGCAATTTTTAAGTCACAGATTTTTGGAGAGTTTCCTATATAGTGGTCAATTGTGTATGAAACACATTATTTTTAGCCTAATTGCAGGCAGAGTAGTTAGGCCACTCACTCTGTTAAGGCTGAATTTCATTTGAATTTTCTAATAGTATGATTTGTTTTCAGAATTTAATAACTGACTCAAATATTTAATAGTGGAAGCTTTCATTAAATTTAAAAGAAATCAGGATATATTTTTAGAAGAGCTAACTTATTTTCCTTATCAGTTTTATCTACTTTAGAAGAAAAGAAAGAGAATGAAGCCCATCTCTTTGTGGACTTAAATAGACATTAATGCTATAACCCTAGCAAATAATTTATTTCAGTATATATCATCATTCAGAAGAGCTGAGAAGCACCAAATGGCAGTAATAGCTATATTTCCAGCTCTCCTGAATAGCAAATTGCACTGACTGTGAATCTCTTCACTTGTCTGCTGGATAATCATTCTTTTTAAGACTCAAATATATTTTCTAGACCAGTTTTCAATTGCACATTGTCTACTTTTGCATTGCCTAACCGTTTTCTGTTGAGTACAATGACTTATTTTGAAATGCGAGTGGGGAAAGCTAAGAGTTGAAAGATTTTGTTTCCATGTGTCATCCTAGAAATGGATGACAGGAAGATCATTAAATGGATTAATTTACAGGCATCCTTAGAATAGAATGTTTTTACATTAAAGCCCGTTATAAGCCTTTTAAATTAAATTGCATTGTACCATACTTTCTGCTCCCCCCCACCAGGGGTGTCTTGACCTTTCACCTCTTATTTTGTCCTATAGGCACTCCACTGCTGGTGAGGAGAAGCAGTGACCCAGCGCCAAGCCCACCTGCTGATGCCCAGTCAAGCGCTTCACACCCCAGTGGTCAGAGTCTGAAACCTGTGATTCCAGTAGGTATACTATTGTTTGCATTTCTAGTAAAAGATCAAAGCGCCTTATACATAAACTAACTGGGACATTACAGTCTTAAGTAAGTGGATAATTAGAGACCTTTTAATAGGATATGTAATATTACTTATAAGATTAATAACTAATATGAGCTATTGCTAGTGTACAGTTATAGTGAGAGCTATTATTTATAGAGCACCAATTGTGTGCCTAGGACTGTTTAAAGGGCTTTACATTGTCATCTACGCTTCCACCTCAAAGTACCAACTTGCTTTTGTCTCCATTTTACTGATGATGTAACTGAAGCAGGAGGAGGTCTACTGATTTATCAAAGGTCACAGCTAGTAAGTGGCCAAGTCAAGACTTTAACCCAGGTGGTTGGCTGCAGAACCCGTGCCCTTAACTAGTGCACCATACAGTTGGATCCCTCATCCTCTCGCTCCATGATGCTCCGAGAGAGAGTTTATCTGTCTGTGGTGTGTTCATGCAGTGCTGTGTGAAGTCATATAATGGTGAGTGGTTTCACACTGCTGGTGTCATAGACATGTGGTACCAATACCCAGTTTCTACATCTCAACATTCAAATGAAGGCAAAGTGCAATTAGATACTGAAGTGCTTACACCTAATAAAGCTTACAACTGCTTTACTTCTGAGAAGTGAAGTGGAGAATAGTTTACTAAGAGACCATGTCCTCTTTCCATATGAAACTGTGGAATTTTTCTGCTAAATCCCAATCTTCTTTGAAGAGTTGTAATTGTGGTTCATCCTCTGAAATCGCCTAAGAGTTAGGTTTTCGATGACGGCTGTATATCATTGCAATAGGTGATCTTCGATAATGGCACCCTCTTTTAAAATTTTTCTGAAAGTGAATCTCTTCTCCATTTTAAGTCTCACTGTGTATGATGACTTCAGAAAAAAAAAAAAGGCAGTGTTTTTGGTATTTAGAGATGCTGAATGAACTAAGTGGATTCTCCCAGGGTGAAATAAAATATTCGTAGGAAGAAACTGGTAATGTGTAGGATGGCTTCCCTGGTGGCTCAGTGGGAAGGAATCGAATCCACCTGCCAGTGCAGGAGATGTGGGTTTGATCCCTGGGTTGGGAAGATCCCTGGAGAAGAAAATGGCAACCCACTCCAGTATTCTTGCCTGGGGAGTGTCATGGACAGAGAAGCCTGATGTTCATGGGATTGCAGAGTCGGACTTCACTTAGCAACTAAACAACAATAGTATGTATGAGAAGGAAATGGCAACCCACTCCAGTGTTCTTGCCTGGAGAATCCCAGGGACAGAGGAGCCTGGTGGGCTGCTGTCTGTGGGGTCGCACAGAGTCGGACACGACTGAAGCGACTTAACAGCAGCGGCAGCAGCAGGGGTCACCATACTAACTCATGGTTTACAGCAATATTTTGCATGTTTCTTTTTGTAAGCCTGGAAGTGTCCTGAAAGTATTTTAGAGGTAATATTTTCTCACTTTCCATCCTTATAATGAAATGTATTTAATAGAACATTATTTTAATAAAAATCAGGTGTAAATGTTCTGCTCTAATGATGAGTATAAACAGAACCAGTATGTGGTGTGGCATTTGTATGTGTGCTTAATGACCACTGATTGAGCCCATGTTAAGCCTAAATATATTGGACTGGAGGAAGAGAAGAACCATAAAAATGAGAGAATTACATAAAAGAGAAAAACAATAATTTACTGCTTATTTTTATGTTGTTAATATACCCCCAAAGCAAAGTGTTATCTGTGTTACCATGATCTACATGCAGAAACCCCACCAATATTAGGTCCATGTTTCTATCACTTAGGCTCTGTGTTGAGATCAACTGAAAGTACAACAGTAAAGCTTTCCCTAGACAAATTGAGGGCTACTATCTTTCAGCTACATTCTATATCCTTAACAAAATATGATACCACTGTGTTCCAAGCTGGGGTAATCGGAGAGGACTGTTCAGGACTGGTTTCCTTTATGATTGACTGGTTTGCTTTCCTTGCAGTCCAAGGGACTCTCAAGAGTCTTCTTCAACATCACAGTTAAAAACTATCAATGCTTCAGCGCTCAGTTTTCTTTATGGTCCAACTCTCACATCCATACATGACCACTGGAAAAACCATAGCTTTGACTAGATGGACCTTTGTTGGCAAAGTAATGTCTCTGCTTCTTAATATGCTGTCTAGGTTTGCCTTGGCTTTTCTTCCAAGGAGCAAGTGTCTTTTAATTTCAAGGCTGTAGTCACCATCTGCAGTGATTTTGGAACCCAAGAAAATAAAGTCACTAGGTGTCTAAATGAAGACATTTATGTGTTTTTGTTTTTACCAGGAAGAAAAATGCATTTGTATGTGTGGAAGTGCACACACTTTGTGTATTATAGCTATCTCCCTTTATCTCTGTACATCCTAACTCACATGCTAGTTACATCTGCTTATCCAGTATCATAACCACTGGCCACATGTGGATATTGATCACTAGAAATGTATTTCAAGTGTGACATACACACTGGATGTCAAAGATTGGAATATGAAAAAAGTAATATAAAAAATGTTATTGATAATTTTTTATTGACTCCACATCAAAATGAGACTAGGTTTGGTAAATTCAGTTGAATAAAGTATATTTAAATGGTTTTCACCTGTTTCTTTGTACTTTACAAAAAGACACAGCTACTGAAAAATTAAAAATTACATCCATGGTTCACATTGTATTCCTATTGCACAGAGCAGCTCAGACCTAAGTAAAATTGGATATAGCACTAATGAAATGGTTTGAGACCCTTGAGAGAAAGTTCTTTGAGTTGCACATCATCTCTGGGGTAACAGTATGATTAGGTTTGCCTGGGGCAGTCTGAGTTCATGTGGCATATTTATTAATAGTGTCCTTGCTAACTCTCAGAGGTGTCCATGTATGGATGATAAATTATGTGGCACCCTACACATAGCCCTGTAGTCACTTGTAGTGTTTGCTCAGTGACCAGAGGAGCAGTCTTCGAAGGAAACCAGGGGAACATAACAACCACAACTCTTTCATGGGAGCACACTGCCCAGGGGGTTCTGTGTGTCTCAGACCTGAGCCCAGGTGGTACAGAATTGGAGACTACACATTCACCGTCTCTCGGACTCCGTAATTCTATCCGATGCTTCCTCTACCACTTCAGCTGCACTATAGTTGATTTCTATGGTTTGATAAGGGATGATGAAAGTGGGGAGCATGTGATAATGTACCCACTGATATGAAAAATAATTGCTTAAAAAGCCCCATTCTATTGCATTTCATTTCAATATCCAAGAAGAAAAGCAACTACAACAAAATCCCCACTCTTAAACAGTGTTCATATGTAAGTAATTCACAGATGGCAGAGCCCCAAGTGGGTTATATTCAATCATTCCCAAGAAATGAAACTTACTTAAAACCCACAGCATAAGAAGCTGTAGGAATGAATATTTGACACGTTTGATTATGTTGAAATATTGCCTCTAAAACCACAGTTGATGATTGTTATTTTTAGTTGTACTTCATTAGACTTGCTCTAGAAGGGAGATTTTTCTTTGATGTCCAGAGATATGTGTTTTGAAATGCTGGAAAAGTCACACTTGTTTTCTGGCTGGTGAAGTTTTTACAGATTGGTTATTTAAGATGTATAGCCTCGAACAAGTTGGAGGTTTGAAAAGGGTTTAAAGTAGAAAAATCATATCTTCTGTAAATTTCTAATTCTGTGAATATTACAAAGCCACTAAACCTCAGTATTTGTCTCTAAGAGTACAACCAGATAAATTTATTTCCTTCCTTCCTCTTTTCATAAACCTATCCAGTTAATCAGAATGGCATGATTATTAATGTGCAAATATTATATGACTATTTATCTTTCAAGGAATAGAAAATTCAATTCGACTGACTGCTTGTGAATCAAAGAAAGAGAATCCTGGGGGCAAGATAGTGTAGTAAGAACCTCGTTATGGGCCTCTTGCCTTCCTTGCCTTGATTGTAACCTGGTGTCCTTGGCTTAAGGGCAAGCCATAAAGCCAGGGTCTTGAAATTGATGTTCCTGAATTTGCCGATGGAAGAGAACTCTAAAACAGATGTGATTTTTTTTTCCCCTTAATATCCGGTTAACTACCACGGTTGTTTTGTGTTTTAATGACTGTTTATGGTTTCATGTTTAACCCTAGGGCAAAATGATCCTGCAGGGTGAGTAAATTAAAAAGTGGATTCCTGAAAACGATAATGCTGTGGTGGTTCTCTTCGTTTGTTCTAAAACTATTATTTGTCTTGATTCACCAAAGTAAATTAAGAAAATACTGGTCTGTTTTTCAGGCTATATCTAAAATATATGCATTTTATTTCAAAAAATAACATGGTCGTCTTTGAAGTTGTTAAATTGAAAGTCCATGTGTGGGTTACAGAGGGTCTGTTAAGTCCCTGAAGTTTTACTCATGGCATTGTGTGTGTGTGTGTGTGTGTGTGTGTGTGTGTGTCTGTGTCTGTGTCTGTGCATGTATGTGTGTGTATGTGTGTCCTGTGGAGAAGGCAGTGGCACCCCACTCCAGTGTTCTTGCCTGGAAAACCCCATGGACAGAGGAGCCTGGTGGGCTGCAGTCCATGGGGTTGCAGAGAGTCGGACACGACTGAGCGGCTTCACTTTCACTTTTCACTGTCATGCATTGGAGAAGGAAATGGCAACCCACTCCAGTGTTCTTGCCTGGAGAATCCCAGGGACGGGGGAGCCCGGTGGGCTGCCGTCTATGGGGTTGCACAGAGTCGGACACGACTGGAGCGGCTTAGCAGCAGCAGCAGCAGCATGTGTGTCCTGAAGGTGCTTTTCACTCTTGTCAGATGTTACAAGGAATGCAAAAGACCAAGAACCGCTTGTTTTCAGGTTAGGATGAAATAATGTGGGGAAGCCACTAATTCTGAGAGTATGATGAAAGATAAAGAAGAAAAGTGGAAATTACTGCTGTCCTCCAAATGTGTATTAAATAATTAAGGTTATTTCCTCATATTATTGGGCTTCCCTCATGGCTCAGTCGATAAGGAATCCACCTGCAATGCGGGAGACCTGGGTTCGATTCCTGGCTTGGGAAGATTCCCTGGAGGAGGGCATGGCAACCCACTCGAGTATTCTTGTCTGGAGAATCCCCATGGACAGAGGAGCCTAGTGGGCTACAGTCCATGGAGTCACAAAGAGTCGAAAATGTGTATTAAATAATTGAGGTCATTTCATATATTATTACCTTTCCTCTCGAGCACATAATATATTAATATGTAAATCCAAGATGTGCAGTTAAATGGGAGTTTTTGAATTGCCTCATTGAGAGGTCAAAAATAGCTCCTAAGTCAGTAGCAACACAATTCATAGCAACAGTAAGATTGAGGGTAAGGGGAACCAATTCCTTTGGGAAGACACCCTGAAGAGAAGTGTTTCCAGTGGTCCTGCTTTTTCAATAGGATTGAGAAGGGAAAATATAATATCAGTTCTTCGGAGGTTTTGGTATTTCATTGGCAAAGATAATGACAGGTAGCTTCCAGGAGAGAAAATCTTTCCAGTGAGTAGAAGCACTGTCTTTGTGTCTTGCATATATATATATATATATATTAGAAATTTATATATTAGAAAATTTTCCCTTGGATGTCACATACATTGAAGTTATTATAGCCAATGTTGCTCTTAGATTAAAAATTTTCAAATCCATGAAAGGAATTAATGAAATATTACAGAGAAAGTTAAATAGCTTTTAGGATTAAAATCATCAAATTGTCACTGACATGTCAGAGGACTTTTGGTTGTGAGTTGCTGACTGTCGACACCCAACATAGAAACAAGGAAAATTCTGAATGTCCAAATCATTTTTCTATCCTTTAGATAGGTAATTAAGTAGCCATAGAAACAAGGGAACAAAATAATTATTGTAGACACTGATGTAAATTAGAAAGAAAACTCTAGCCATTGTCTTCCAAGGAGGAGAGATGGATACTGAAGAGTGAAAGGGAGGGAGAAATAGCGTGTAATATATAATCATATTATTTGGAGATACTGAAGCCTACAAAAGGTTTTCCTTTTTTTTTTTTTTTTTTTCTCTCCTGACACAGTGATTTAATAATAGTCCTGGTGTTTGTAACTCCAGCTGTTCACGCTGTATGCTGATAAGACCAGAGCTTGGAGACACATTTCAACGATGGTTTTCATATGGCTTTGTTTTTAAGAGATAAAACTGCCATCCAATATTTCATGGGGCCAAATGTTTACTTAGTTTGGCAAGTTTAGGCAGCTTAGTTTCTGAAACAGTTATGTTTGTAAGACTCAAGTTCAGGTGGGGGAAATCTAGAAGCCCAATTTATTCTGCAGAAGAGTTTTTCATCAAACTTTTCAGGAGCAGATGAAACAGATTTAGACTGCATTAATGTCTATGCCATGAGTAACGAAGGAACCTGGGGATTGTGCCCCCTGTTTACGAGGTGCTCCCCCATCATTCTTTTTGGGTCTAGTCCAGAAAATCTAAAAGAAGTATCCCTATTCAGAGTTCAGTCTCAGAAATTACAGAGGTAACTATGACATGCCGTCTCTAGCTGTTAAAGTTGATCTGCACATAATGAAAATTGAATGGGTTTGCTTTTACGTCAACATAAATTGGTTAATCCCTTAGGTGTCCATGACCTCTGCCATGTGCCATCCGGAAAGCATAAGGCATGGTCCCTGTCCTCAGGAAACTTACAACCTCATTATGAAGACTAGAGCTAAAGCAATTAACCCTAGCAATCTGCCAGCAAGTATCAAATCATTGAAGTGAAAGTGAAGTCGCTCAGTTGTGTCCAACTCTTTGCGACCCCGTGGACTGTAGCCCACCAAGCTCCTCCGTCCATGGGATTCTCCAGGCAAGAATACTGGAGTGGGTTGCCATTTCCTTCTCCAATCAAATCATTAAGTCATGCATTTTTAACCATAGAACCAGTGTCCTTTGCCTTCAGTCTATACTCTTCTTGGCCTCTCAAGAGAATTACCATGTGTACTATCTCTATTAGCTCTTATGTCACTCAAATATAACTGCTTGTTTACATGTCTGTTACAAGACGAGGCTCCTTAGAGGCATGAGCTAATGTATTCATTTTTGTGAATGAAAGCCCCCAGGCACAGTGCCTGACACATTAATATGATTTAGATGATTAAAACTTTTACTTCCAAGAAGGGCAAAATGAATTCCATTCAGCAGCTTTTAACTATTTTGTAAAGATGTTTGTATTTGTGTGTTTGTATGTGTATACATAGGTATGTATATACACACACATATGTATAAATGAATTAGAATGTGCAAATTATGAAATTACCTATATAGCATACTGTTTTGCTCTCTGAATAGCTTAGGTTAGGATTTTCTGCTTTAGGACAGTGTGTTAACCTATGTTTTTCAGTGTTGTCAAGGGGAGAGAGATGTTTAAACACAAGTTCTCCTCTTGGAATTTAAAATGTGGTTGGGTGGCTGAAGTCAGAAATTTCAGGTGAGATCCAATTTATCTTCCTACCATTCTAGCAATGACTCCATCAGAGAAATTGATTCTGAGAAAGAATAGAATTTAAAGGAAAGAACAAACCTTGATGCTTCTAGAGGTGAACATTTTATAAAGCCTGATTTTGTTAGGGTCTATGAAATGTGAACAAAGGAAATAATTTAGTATGCAATCAATGGAGTTACTTATCTGAGTTCTGCCTTTTTGTCAATAAAACTATGAGTTCTATAATCTGAAAGTTAGTAATCTCTGTAGTTATAGCTTTTTAATTTTCTAATAATTGTTCAAAGAGCTTACAAAATCCTTCAATAGACTAGAAATGTCTGGATGACATAGTGCTCTTATACCCATCACATTTAAAGAGTTCCCCTTCTAAATTTTTCTCATATTGCATCTTCAAGAAGTTCTTCTAATTTCAAGTGATTTGGAAGAAAATAAAAACCACAATCTTGATATATGAATTAGTTCAAGAGCATGAGAACATGTATAAGGTGTTTCATAGCAAAAATCTCATCAACATCTCATGTGAACAGCATGACCATGTTGTTTGAAATTTAGTAAAGGTGATGTTTAAGGTAGCTTTATTCCAAAGGTCAAGATTGTGTGTCCTGACTGCATCAATAACTCTCTAATCCTGAGAAAATTATTTAAATCATGGATGACTTCCACAGAAATTTTGTATAATTGAAAGGAAATAATAAATAAAAATCCTATATGAACTACTGTTAAGGACTCAGACACCCAAAGTAGCATCTGCACAGTTCCAGATATAAGTTATTACCTTGATTGGTATGAATTCATCTTTAAATTTCCTTTTCATGTCTAAATATTCGTAAGTGCTCATAGAATGAGGCTGTATTTCTATGTAAAACACCAAGCTTTATTTTTATTTCTCAAGGTAATAATATCTATATCTATATCTATACATATGTATATATGAAGCTAAGTACACACACAAAGGCAGCAGCATAGAAACATACATACATCTACATATGCACATTTAAATTCCAGAGACTAAAGTGCAAGTAGATTGTATTACTTTGAAGTGAAAGCTCAAGGGTATGGATTGTGTCTCTTGTAAGTTCTGATCTGCTGTCCCTTCCATGTTTTGGACATTTACTGAAGATTGATGGCAAGGAAGAAAAGGGTTAATGAGTGTTCACCTTGAGAAGTAACAAGACAATCAGTATTAGAAGGAAGGAAGGATTTTTTTTTTTTTTTTCCCTGAGCATGGTGCAATTCTTAGAAATCTCTTCTGATGGGAGTTTTTTTTTTTTTTTTCCCCTCACAACCTAAACTCTTCTGAAGAGCAGGTTTCATTTTTTTTTTCTTTCAAAATCTATTCGTCGAATGACACTGTACAGACATTTAAAAGAGTTTTTCAGGAGGGTGGCCCCTTTCCTAATAGCTCTGTACTTTAAAACAGAGTTCTGATTTAGATGAATCACACTTTAAAAGTAGCTACTGTGTGTGTTTCATGCTTGTGGAAACTTACAGCGTCCTCGTAAGCAGCATGTGAGCTTGTCACCATACAGCTTTTGATGTCTGATTAGATGATCTTAGGGACATCTGGAGTGAGTTAGTTTTGAAGTTACTGGTGTGAGGCGCTGGAGAATCCAGAGCCTTCTGACAGACTTGAACCAGTGAAAACACCACTACTTTTAGCAAATCTTTTTTAACCTGCAAGCTAGCTGACAATTTTCTGACTGACATAGCCCTGATATTTTCCAACTGACTTTCCAGCCCCCTTTCTCTACAGAACTCCCCACCTTTCAAGCAAAGAATGGGTAAGTGGCATCTGTTGTAAAAACCATAAAGTATTATTCCCCTTTGAAAGGAAAAGGTAGATTCTTAAGTATCACAAGTCAGAATTGATGAACTTGCTTAAAGAAATTGCATTGTCTCGTTTTTCTTTGCCTTTAATTTCAGTCACTGTGTCAATCATGCATGCTTCCTTAATTTTTAAATAAAATATATTTGACACTCAGCTATGTTCTATGAAGATTCAAAGATAAATAGGCATCCAAAGCAATTGATATTGCTGCAGTGTAATACCACAGTTTTAGAACATCTATTAAAAGTTCATACATTTATCTTGTCAAAATGTTATTTGAACAGTCTCATTAAATACAAACATTGTTTAGTTAGAAGTTGTATAATTTGTCCAATGAGGTTTTACTGGTATGAGATGATTTCTCACTATTTCCTGAATAAAATTATTATATACCTATAAATATCTGACTATATTTACAAAATTTGATCATGTCCCTCTCCTTCCCTGAAACAACTGACCACTTCCCAGGATATATTTTTAAATTTCTTGGTGTGGCTTTTTTTTTAATTGTAGTGAAATACATAGCATTTAGTATTTACCATCTTAGTCATTTTTAAATATATGGTTAAATTTCGCTAAGTACATTCATATTATTGTGCAACCATTACACCGTGAATCTCCAGAGCTCTTTTCATCTATTACAGCAAAACTGAAACTCTATACTTATTAAACAATAAATCCCAATTGCCCCCTCTCCCCCGCCCTTGGCAGTTACCATTATACTTTCCATATCTATGATTTTGACTACTCTAGGTATCTCATATAAGTGAAATCATAAGTATTTGGTTTTTGTGATGGCTTATTTAATTTAGCAGAGTATCCCCAAGGTTTATTCATGTAGCCTGTACCAGAATTTCCTTATTCTAGGGTGAATAATATATATGTGAAACATTTTGCTTATCTGTTCATTCATTGATACACACTTCCGTCGCCTCTATGTTTTAGCTGTTGTGAATAATGCTGCTGTGGACATGAGTGTACAAGTATTGTTCTTAGACCCTACTTTCAATTATTTTGAGTATATACCCAGGAGTAGAAATTCTGGATCAATGATTATTATATATTATATAATATATATACATAGCACACCATAATGTTTTCCATAGTTTTTGTAGCACTTTATATTATCACCAACAGAACACAAGGGCTCCAATTTCTCTACATCCTTGCCAACACTTGTAATTTTCTGCTTTTTAAAAAATAGCCATCCTGATGGATACGAGGTGTCATCTTGTGGTCTTGATTTGCATGTGCCTAATGATTAGTGATGTTGAGCATCTTTTCATGTGCTGGTTCGTCATTCATATATTTTCCTTGGAGAAATGTCCATTCACATCCTTTGTGCATTTTTTAATTGGGTTGTATGTTTTTGCTGTTGTTGTTGAGTTTGGGGATTTCTGTATATAATCTGGATATTAATCCCATATTTGGGTGATTTGCAAATGTTTTCTTCCATTCTGTAGGTTGCCTTTTTACTCAACAGTGTCCTTTAATATCTCTGAACTATTCATTTTCATGAAGTCCTGTTTGTCTGCTTTGTTGTTGCCTGTTTGTTTGTGGCTGTATCCAAGAAAGCATTGCCAACCTTGGGGTTGTGAAGTTTTTGCCCTATGTTTTCTTCTAAGAGTTTTATAGGTTTAGTTCTTATGTGTAGGTATATGATCCATTTTGAGTTAAATTTTGTATATGGTCTTGGCGAAGGTCCAACTTCATTCTTTTGCAGGTGAATATCCAGTTTTCCTAGAACTGTTTGTTGAAAATACTATTCTTTCCTTGCATCCTTTTTGAAAATTATTGACCATATGAGTAAGGGTTTATTTTTGCCTTCTCGGCCTTACTTTTTACAACCTAACCTCAGCCTAGATGTTTAGCTTCATCTCCAGCCCCAGCACATTAGGTACTCCATGTGTGCTGCATGGAGTTTCTCACATGTGCACAAAACGACCCTGTGTTTTGCCCAGCTGTTATCTTCTGCCAGGCAAGGGACAAATCTCATTCATGCCCACTCCCCCGAGTGAATGTGCAGTTTCCTTCCAAAACCCAGTACAGTGGTCTTTTTCTTTTACTCATCCCTCCTCCCCCCAACCTCTCTCTGTTGTGTACAGAATTAACCGTGTCCTGCCCATGGTGCACTGATATCTTTATTATAATTCTTTCTACCCCATGTTATAATTTCCCGCATTTTATATCTCCCTTACAAGACTAAACTCCTTGTGAGTAGATCAAATTTTCTTTCACGTACCCAAAATGAAATATCTTTCCTAAAGAATAGGGGGCACTTATAAAAGGTTTATATAAAGAACAGAATGAAATACATTTTCCTAATAGCCTATTTAAACCACAAAGCATTTTAATTGCAATTTTAATAGCGTTCATCTGCATGCTAGGTCTGCCAACAGATGGCCACATAACACTACCCAGGATGTCAAGGAAGGAGGGCCTTTCTTTGCTCAGTTCCAAGTTCATGTCAGATGTGGACACTTCATTATTTATATTTAAATATAGTATTTCATCTCATAAAAATCTACAAGTTCCACTTTATTTACTGTGTTTCATAGATGAAGAAGCCAGGAGCTAGAAGCTCAAATAAGTCAATTCATTTGCCCCAGATTATATAACTAATTAATAGCAGGGCTAGGATTTTCAAATATATTTCCATCCAAAGTATAACCTCTTTTCATTCTACCAAAGATTAGCCTTGGAAGTAGCACCCTAGAGTCCATACCTTTGTCCCACTGATGCTATCTATCATTGTTCAAATGCTTAGGGCAATCTTCATTTGAAACTGCCTTAAAGCCAGTTTATGAGCTGCTTCCTTAAAAAATGTCATTTCACTATTTTATACTCATGGACCATTTTTCTCCCATAAATGGTATTATATTTGATGCCAAAATTTATATTATAAAGTTTGTCTCAAGTAACTTGACTGTTTATACAATTTAAGTATCTCTATGCAGCAGAAAGATGTGCTACCGTAAAACAAAAAGAAAAGTAAAAACAAAAAATCTGATTTAGGCATAAAGAACATTTAAAGAACATTTATAGAAGAATAGATTCAGATGTGGTTTAGAAGCAGAGTACAGAGTTTTATAGCCATTCTTTGTTTATCCAGTTGTCTAGTGGTTAAGACAACCAGTTTTTATCCCTGAACCATCCACTGGCTCTCTGTCAATGCAGACAAGTATAATTTTGTTCTCTGTCTGGAAAAGAAGATTGTCTTCTCTCATGCTCACAGTGGAATTGTGAAGTTAATACCTTTTATCTTGAGTATAGCATTTAGGAGAATGTGGGTGCTTAATATATGTTAATAATAGTGATAATAATGAATGTTGATAATTAGAAGTCTTTTATAATTACCAAATTTCTAATGTGTGTTAAATATAATTAAAGGGGAATGATTTAAATTAATATGCACACATGCAAAAACTAGAGCTAGCCACAAATTTTATTTTTAGCTTCTTAACATCGTGAATGTGAATCAAGTATTAAGAAATCCAGTTATGATTAGTGTTTCACTCTGGTCATGATGGAAAACCCAAGCAGGATCTGGAAACTAGAATGGCCTCTGTTTGAGTTGAAAAATATAGTCATGAATGGGGATTTACAAAGAAATTTTGTGATTGGAGCTTGGCCACATGAAATTGTGAATCAGACATTATTATTTTAATCTATCACTGTAACACTGAGTTCCATGAGAGAAAGGTACTTTTCCTAGAAACTGGACACCATTCCAGGAGTAGGTAACAAACAAATGCCTGGAAGGGCCCTAGAAAATGTAGGTGGAATAGAGGAAACAATAATCACAAATAATTTCCCATCAAATTCATCTGGAGATTCATTCTTCAAACTCAATTATTTCATAAGGTACAAGAATGGTAGGTGAGCTGAGGATTGTGAGAGGCAGCAAGCTGAAATGATTGAGAGCATGGACTTGTAAGTTTGAATGCCTTGTTCAAATCTGCTTCTGCCACTGAGTAAGGGGTTGATTTTTGTTAAGTATGTACCTTCTTTTGGCCTCTCTTTTCTCATCAGTAACATGATAATAGCAGTATTTACCTTACAGCAGGGATACCCAACCTCCAGGATCTAATTGCTTGATGATCTGAGATGGAGCTGATGTAGTAATACTAGAAATAAAGCACACAATAAACGTAATATGTTTGAATCATCATGAAACCATCCCCCCTCACCCCCAGTCTGTGGAAAAATTGTCTTCCACGAAACTGGCCCCTAGTGCCAAAAAGGCTGGGAAATGCTGCCTTACAGGTTCATCTTGAGAAATAAATCAGTCGGTATTTTTAAAACTTCTTACGATATATAGTAAACTATTTGCACTTTTTAAGTAAATATATGTGTTGGATTTGAGTCATGCATGAAGGAGAAATGGGTGGTAGGGTAGGTAGACTCTAGAAGCAATTCTGAGTTTTATTTTTTTAAGCTGACTTTCATAAGATTTAGCTTTAATTTAAGGAAGGAATTTCACACAGAGCTAGGAAAACTAAAAAAAAACTAATTTCAAAGTTGAACTTTAAATGTATGTGAATAGTAAATATATGTTGAGTGCCTTTTGTTTACAGAAACTCTTCCAATTTCTTTTCTTTTGGGTGGGGTAAAGGAAAAGAAAAAGAACAAAATAAAGACCTCCAAAGACCAATTCAATTCTTAAAGCAGTATTGCAACTGCATCAATGAATTTAGCCCTAGTTTTCCTCCCTTGATGTGAAATTGTTCTCTTCCTTGTAAACATTTTGCTAAAATTGAAGACCCAGAAGGAAACAGGAAAGGAGGGGTTATTAAGAAATGGGGCAAAAACATTTCTCCAAAGAAGACACACGGATGGCTAACAAACACATGAAAAGATGCTCAACATCACTCATTATTAGAGAAATGCAAATCAAAACCACAATGAGGTACTACTTCACACCAGTCAGAATGGCTGCGATCCAAAAATCTGCAAGCAATAAATGCTGGAGAGGGTGTGGAGAAAAGGGAACCCTCCTACACTGTTGGTGGGAATGCAAACTAGTACAGCCACTATGGAGAACAGTGTGGAGATTCCTTAAAAAATTGCAAATAGAACTACCTTATGACCCAGCAATCCCACTGCTGGGCATACACACTGAGGAAACCAGAATTGAAAGAGACACATGTACCCCAATGTTCATCGCAGCACTGTTTATAATAGCCAGGACATGGAAACAACCTAGATGTCCATCAGCAGATGAATGGATAAGAAAGCTGTGGTACATATACACAATGGAGTATTACTCAGCCATTAAAAAGAATTCATTTGAATCAGTTCTGATGAGATGGATGAAACTGGAGCCAATTATACAGAGTGAAGTAAGCCAGAAAGAAAAACACCAATACAGTATACTAACACATATATATGGAATTTAGGAAGATGGCAATGACGACCCTGTATGCAAGACAGGAAAAAAGACACAGATGTGTATAACGGACTTTTGGACTCAGAGGGAGAGGGAGAGGGTGGGACGATTTGGGAGAATGGGAATTCTAACATGTATACTGTCATGTAAGAATTGAATCGCCAGTCCATGTCTGACGTAGGGTGCAGCTTGCTCAGGGCTGGTGCATGGGGATGACCCAGAGAGATGTTGTGGGGAGGGAGGTGGGAGGGGGGTTCATGTTTGGGAACGCATGTAAGAATTTAAGATTTTAAAATTTAAAAAAAAAAAAAAAAAAAAAAAAAAGTCTAGGAACAACATTCTTTATCTGGTAAGAAAATAGGGTGATCTGGGTTTCCCTCCCTTAGTTTCCAGCTCATCCATCTCTTTGCTAATAGGCACGAGGCCGAAGCTATACAGTTTTGCTGATAGAATTGTAAATACTTAGGTTTCATAAATTATAAAGTTTCATTGAACCAATATTTATAATAGAAACCTGATCTTCATAGTCTGAATAGAAGCAAGACAGAGAGTGACAGCTGTAGTTAATGGCTAAAACTTTGGAAAGTATACTCTATATTCAGAAGCGGTCTTCTCTGGTATATTCATAAACACTAAGTAAATTGTATGGTACTTTTTACTGCTTCTTATTATTTTAAGCAAATGCTAGGCAAAATTATCTCTTGCCACAAAAGGGAACAATGCCTCTTTAAGACTCTACCTCAAATTAAATATTATGTTCATAGAAACTTATTTGAATCAATTGTATGTTTTTATGAAGAATTCTTTATGATGTATAATTATTTCCTTATTAAACATAGGAGTAAAATAAAAAAAAAAAAAAAAAAAGAAATGGGGCAGTTCCAAAAGGTTCAAACTTGTCATTCATCTCCTGTGCTTTTCTGAAAGTCCTGTCCTCTGGTGTTTCCCTTACTTGCTCTTCTGCCCCTCTATCTTGAAATCACCTTTCTCATTTGTCTGCATGGCAGGCACTTTCTCATCTGTTAAGGCCAGTCTAAAACATCACCTCCTTTTAAAATTTCTTTTTATTATTTTCTCCCATTCAGAAGGCTGTCTTTTCACCTTGCTTATATTTTCCTTTGTTGTACAGAAGCTTTTAATTTTAATTAGATCCCATTTGTTTATTTTTGCTTTTATTTCCAGAATTCTGGGAGGTGGATCATAGAGGATCCTGCTGTGATTTATGTCTGAGAGTGTTTTGCCTATGTTCTCCTCTAGGAGTTTTATAGTTTCTGATCTTACATTTAGATCTTTAATCCATTTTGAGTTTATTTTTGTGTACGGTGATAGAAAGTGATCTAGTTTCATTCTTTTACAAGTGGTTGACCAGTTTTCCCAGCACCACTTGTTAAAGAGATTGTCTTTACTGCATTGTATATTCTTGCCTCCTTTGTCAAAGATAAGGTGTCCATATGTGTGTGGATTTATCTCTGGGCTTTCTATCTTGTTCCATTGATCTATATGTCTGTCTTTGTGCCAGTACCATACTGTCTTGATGACTGTGGCTTTGTAGTAGAGCCTGAAGTCAGGCAAGTTGATTCCTCCAGTTCCATTCTTCTTTCTCAAGATTGCTTTGGCTATTCGAGGTTTTTTGTATTTCCATACAAATCTTGAAATTATTTGTTCTAGTTCTGTGAAAAATGTGGCTGGTAGCTTGATAGGGATTGCATTGAATTTGTAAATTGCTTTGGGTAGTATACTCATTTTCACTATATTGATTCTTCCGATCCATGAACATGGTATATTTCTCCATCTCTTAGTGTCCTCTTTGATTTCTTTCATCAGTGTTTTATAGTTTTCTATATATAGGTCTTTAGTTTCTTTAGGTAGATATATTCCTAAGTATTTTATTCTTTTCGTTGCAATGGTGAATGGAATTGTTTCCTTAATTTCTTTTTCTACAGCCTTCTGAATGGGAGAAAATAATAGCAACTAAAACAACTGACAAACAACTAATCTCAAAAATATACAAGCAACTTCTGCAGCTCAATTCCAGAAAAATAAACGACCCAATCAAAAAATGGGCCAAAGAACTAAGTAGACATTTCTCCAAAGAAGACATACGGATGGCTAACAAACACATGAAAAGATGCTCAACATCACTCATTATTAGAGAAATGCAAATCAAAACCACAATGAGGTACCACTTCACACCAGTCAGAATGGCTGCGATCCAAAAATCTGCAAGCAATAAATGCTGGAGAGGGTGTGGAGAAAAGGGAACCCTCCTACACTGTTGGTGGGAATGCAAACTAGTACAGCCACTATGGAGAACAGTGTGGAGATTCCTTAAAAAATTGCAAATAGAACTACCTTATGACCCAGCAATCCCACTTCTGGGCATACACACCGAGGAAACCAGAATTGAAAGAGACACATGTACCCCAAGTGTTCATCGCAGCACTGTTTATAATAGCCAGGACATGGAAACAACCTAGATGTCCATCAGCAGATGAATGGATAAGAAAGCTGTGGTACATATACACAATGGAGTATTACTCAGCCGTTAAAAAGAATTCATTTGAATCAGTTCTGATGAGATGGGTGAAACTGGAGCCAATTATACAGAGTGAAGTAAGCCAGAAAGAAAAACACCAATACAGTATACTAACACATATATATGGAATTTAGAAAGATGGCAATGACGACCCTGTATGCAAGACAGGAAAAAAGACACAGATGTGTATACCAGACTTTTGGACTCAGAGGGAGAGGGAGAGGGTGGGATGATTTGGGAGAATGGGAATTATAACATGTATACTGTCATGTAAGAATTGAATCGCCAGTCCATGTCTGACGTAGGGTGCAGCTTGCTTGGGGCTGGTGCATGGGGATGACCCAGAGAGATGTTGTGGGGAGGGAGGTTGGAGGGGGGTTCATGTTTGGGAACGCATGTAAGAATTAAAGATTTTAAAATTTAAAAAAAATTAAAAATTTAAAAAAAAATAAAAAAAAATAAAATAAAATTTCTTTTTAAAACCCTACTCCCTGGCAGAAATTTGGTGCCATTTCAGCAGTAATTTTTAAAGTGCTATATGACATAGCATTTGTTGAGATCATGATGATAATAGTTTTTTGTAGGTGGCAGTATTTAATATAGGACCAAAATATCAGTGGCCAAACAAAAGCTACCTGGAGAGCACAGTATGGATGCTTGTCATATCACACGATGGTTCCTGGACTCAGGCGTGCTCTGCTGTACTTGGAGTTGAGCAAATTCTTTCTTCCTGGTTCCACTGCTGCCTACCTTCTGTGAAAATGAGCCATACTTCTGCCGTGAACAGTGCCATGAACCCTTATTTTATTGAATGTCTTCCTCCTTCCTTTGCAGTGGCGGTGTTCTGAGGGCAGACGATGTACTGTTTATCTTGGTAGTCTAGCACTTATCTTATGGTAGGTATTTAATAACTGACTGACTAAATAAATGGAGTGGTAAAATAGTGGACAAGCAACCGGAAAGAATGAAAACTGAACAGATTCACAGATTCTGATTAATGTTTTTTTAAAAATAAAATATTTTAAAGGCAGTGTTGAAAGAATATAGTATTTTAAATGGTAATATACATATATTATAAAGGTATATAAAATAGTATACATATATAGTATTTTTTGGTGTGTCTTCTGCATTCACTGTTAAGTGAAGAACAAATTTTCAGTCAGCATGAAAATTGTTTATATCACGAAATGAAACAGAACACACATAGAGCTCTGAGAACATGAAGCCATTTCTGCATTTTTAATACAGTTTGAACTCAGTCTCTCCAAGTCACTTTCAGCTTCTTTCATTTTAAATGTGTTGGCAGTGGTGGGGGAGTGAGTTTGTTTGGAAGTGATTATGGTCATTTAAGTTCAGCCTCTGATCATTGTTTTTTAAAAATTTGAAAAATATATAATTTAATTTAATTATCTGTGTATATTTGGGGAAGTAATTATGAAACCTACCAAAATAACCATTTAATGTCAAATTTTGAGGTTTGCTGGATTTCTAAATGTTTTTTGGTGGATAGATAAAGTATAAATTGGAGACTTTGTGGAAGTATTTCTACTTCTATCAGGAAATTTTTGATCTGGGATTAGATATGATTTATTGAATATCCGTACATTACTTTCCATAAAATATCAAGTAGTTCCTGCTTCTAATTTTAGTCAGCTTTAGTACTTTCATAGGATAATCGTTATACTATCCTATAGCCATTTCTTGTGTGGCTACACCCCATGTGATAGAAAATCTCTGGGTGAAAATTCTGTTTTATTTTGCTTCCACCACATATAGTTAAACTGACTTATTGCATCACATAGCCTCAAAAAATGTACCTTAGGAATTGCCAAACTAATTTTTTAAGTTCTGGCTAATTTTCAAATAAGTGAGCCAAAGATAACATGTAAAACTAAATATTTTAAGGCAATGAATCTAGGCATCAATTTTAAGATAAAATTCTTCTGGCCTAATTTGGCTAAAAAAAGAATTGTATGCTTTTAGCTCATTGCATTCCTAACCAATATGAAGAGAAGTGAAAAGCAAAGGAGGAAAAGAAGCATTTGAATGCAGAGTTCCAAAGAATAGCAAGGAGAGATAAAAGACCCTTCCTCAGCGATCAATGCAAAGAAATAGAGGAAAACAACAAAATGGGAAAGACTAGAGATCTCTCCAAGAAAATTAGAGATACCAAGGGAGCATTTCATGCAAAGATGAGCTCAATAAAGGACAGAAATAGTATGGACATAACAGAAGCAGATGGTATTAAGAAGAGGTGGCAAGAATACACAGAAGAACTGTACAAAAAAGATCTTCATGACCCAGATAATCACGATGGAGTGATCACTCACACTCACCTTGAACCAGACATCCTGGAATGTGAGATCAATTCAGCCTTAGGAAGCATCACTACAAACAAAGCTAGTGGAGGTGATGGCATTCCAGTTGAGCTATTTCAAATCCTAAAAGATGATGCTGTGAAGGTGCTGCGCTCAATATGTCAGCAAAGTGGGAAAACTCAGCAGTGGCCACAGGACTGGAAAAGGTCAGTTTTCATTCCAATCCCAAAGAAACGCAATGCCAAAGAATGCTCAAACTACCGTACAACTGCACTCATCTCACACGCTAGTAAAGTAATGTGCAAAATTCCTCACGCCATTCTTCAAAGGAACTTGAACTGTGAAATTCCAGATGTTCAGACTGGATTTAGAAAAGGCAGAGGAACCAGAGATCAAATTGCCAACATCCGCTGGATCATCGAAAAAGCAAAAGAGTTTCAGGAAAAAATCTATTTCTGCTTTATTGACTATTCCAAAGCCTTTGTTTGTGTGGATCACAACAAACTGTGAAAAAT
The DNA here is from genome assembly GCF_001704415.2 of Capra hircus. Classification (NCBI taxonomy): domain Eukaryota; kingdom Metazoa; phylum Chordata; class Mammalia; order Artiodactyla; family Bovidae; genus Capra; species Capra hircus. Next base: position 42,565,543 of record NC_030809.1, on the reverse strand, counting down.
TCTTAAGGAGATGGGAATACCAGACCACCTGTCCTGCCTCTTGAGAAACCTGTATGCAGGTCAGGAAGCAACAGTTAGAACTGGACATGGAACAACAGACTGGTTCCAAATAGGAAAAGGAGTATGTCAAGGCTGTATATTGTCACCCTGCTTATTTAACTTCTATGCAGAGTACATCATGAGAAACGCTGGGCTGGAGGAAGCACAAGCTGGAATCAAGATTGCCGGGAGAAATATCAATAACCTCAGATATGCAGATGACACCACCCTTATGGCAGAAAGTGAAGAGGAACTAAAAAGCCTCTTGATGAAAATGAAAGAGGAGAGTGAAAATGTTGGCTTAAAGCTCAGCATTCAGAAAACTAAAATCATGCCATCCGGTCCCATCACTTCATGGGAAATAGATGGGGAAATAGTGGAAACAGTGGCTGATGTTATTTTGGGGGGCTCAAAAATCACTGTAGATTGTGATTGCAGCCATGAAATTAAAAGGTGCTTATTCCTTAGAAGGAAAGTTATGACCAATCTAGACAGCATATTAAAAAGCAGAGACATTACTTTGCCAACAAATGTCCATCAAGTCAAAGCTATAATTTTTCCAGTAGTCATGTATGGATATGAGATTTGGATGGTAAAGAAAGCTGAGCACCGAAGAATGGATGCTTTTGAACTGTGGTGTTGGAGAAGACTCTTGAGACTCCCTTGGACTGCAAGGAAGTCCAACCAGTCCATCCTAAAGGAGATCGGTCCTGGGTGTGCATTGGAAGGACTGATGCTGAAGCTTAAACTCCAATGCTTTGGGCACCTGATGTGAAGAGCTGACTCATTTGAAAAGACCCTGATGCTGGGAAAGATTGAAGGCACAAGGAGAAGTGGACGACAGAGGATGAGATGGTTGGAGGGCATCACCGACTCAGTGGACGTGGGTTTGGGTAGACTCTGGCAGTTGGTGATGGATAGGGAGGCCTGGCGTGCTGCAATTCATGGGGTTTTAAGAGTCAGATATGACTGAGCTATAGAACTGAGCTGAACATCTGGAGACTGCTATGAAAGATGTAGAGTTTGTCAAACTCTCATAATGTTTTCCCACTTTTGACTATGTGAACTTTCTGGGATCTTTCATTCATAAGTTTGGGCTGATTCCACAAACGGTTCATAATGCCTTCCTTCAGTTAACAGACATTGTGCAGGGTACCGTGGTTTGGCTGAGGTTTGAAGCACAAGTAAAACACAGGGCCCTCCCCGGGGAATTCTCATTTATGTGTCTCTCTCCCTCATACACTGAGAAGCACAGACATATAAATAGAAATTATGATGCAATGCAGGTGCAATAACTTTCTTATGCACAAGGAAAATTGATGGAAAACTGACAGGAGAATTTGAAAATAGCTCTTGAAGCTGCAAGTTTCATGGAAATATTGACTCTTAAAGGGTTGTTAGGAGACAACCAAGCCAAATCATAAAAAATATATATTTTAGCCAGAGGGTTACAAAAATAAGTACAGAGATGCAAGAAATAGTTTTCCCAAGGTTTTCTGGAGGAATTGCCTTGTTGAGGGACTTTGGAGAGATGAGAAGCCAAATCATGAAAGACTGTATCTGTCATATTAGAGGAACTTGACTTTTATGTATTATATGATAGTAGTGATAAATTTGAAGTAGAAGGGTTACAGGTTCAACTTGCAAAAATCAGAGTATAGGTAAGAAAATATTTAGGAGTTTGTTACTGTCTGATTGAGGACAGAGCTGACAAAGACCTGAATCACACCATGATTCTTTTGTAGACGGGACTCGGAGATTGATTGATTCAGTAATAATTACAAAACATCCACCACCACACTTTGTTTGTGCCAGTCAGTGTTCTAAGTGCTGTAAATATATTATTCTCTGCAATCCTCATAACAAACCACAGAACAATGATAGCTCTATTGATAAGGAAATTATGCACATAGAGACTAACGAAAGATCAAATTGCTAGTCATAAAGCTAAGAAGTCACAGAAATATTTAGGAAATAAAATTCGCAGATCTTGGATTAGGGGATAGAACATATAAGAGATGTCAAGAATTCCCAGGGTACACTTTTGTGTAGTGAGGCAAAGGAGTGTTCTACCATCTAACATATGGAACTCAAAATTAGTATGTGGGCAAGGATACAAACAAGTAGATGTGATTGGAAATCAAAAATAGGTGTTCATACCTTAAGTCCTTGATGATCTTATTAAGAGCAGTTCCAGTAGCATAAAGCAGGGTGGGGACATCTGTATTGTTGGCTGAGAAGGAAATTGGAGACAAAGAAGTGGAAATATCTCTTGCAGAATTTATGACATTTGGGAGAACACATCAAGATTTAAATGTTATATGCCAGTAGCCATTTAAGGACTCTTTTAATTTCAAGCAACAAAAATACAATGTAAAATGGCTCAGTCAAAAAATGAGACTTACGTATTTTTCTGAGAATTCTGCACATAATCTGTGAGCGTGCTGAATAGCTGTATCTTGGTAAGCCAGAGATAACAGCTGGGCTTCAGGGAAAACTGGAATCAAAGATTCAAGTAGTTGTCTCTGTTTTATTATTTCATAGATTTCACCAAGTTTATATGTACACTAGCTTCCTCAGCAAAGGGGAACATGTCTGCTAATAATGCCAGTTTTCCCATATCCAGAGAGGCAATAATTCTTTTTCTGGGCTCCAGGAGAGAAGTCTGGCAACTTCCAGCCATGGCCACTTTAAATCAGCCATAGCTATCTATGGTGGGTGTCAGGAGTGGTCTGTAGCCACATGACATTTGGTACAAGGTCCGTAGAGGAAAGAGCAGTTTCTAGCCTGGGGAGGACTCAGCAGATATTCCTATTGATACAGACTCAGAACCAAGGCCAGGTGTGAACAATAATGGCAGTACTGTAAGTTCAAGAAGAGCTCTGTCCCAGAGTGACCAAGGTGGATTCAAGGAGAAAGATAGCTTGATGTGGATCTTAAAGGAAGGGTGAGTATTAGCCATAGATCGTTCAGTGAACAAATTCAATTTAACAAAGATATGTAAGTAGTGTTTGGAGAGAAGTCGACCTTACTGAGCAGAGTAGCTGCAACTCACCTTTTCCTGAGGATCTTCCTGACCCACAAATTGAACCTACTTCTCTTGCATCTCCGGCGTTGGCAGGAGATTCTTTACCACTAGCACCACCTGGGAAGTCAGAAAGAGCTGAGGAGTTTGCAAAAACACCTGTTCCTGAGCTACCTCTGAGTCTGATGAATCAGAATTTTGAGAGTAGAGTCCAGGGAATCTGCATTGTGAATCAGTACTGTTTATGAAATTCCATTTCCAGTGAGATAGGGCAATGCCATGTTTTTTTTTTTGTTTTTTTTTTGTAAGGAGAGATAGGACCTGGTCTATCGAGGACAAGCTGCTTGAGCGCCAGGAGATGTGGTCAGCTGGTTCAGACATGGAAGAAGCACTTGGAAGCATAATTGTCATGAATTATTCAAAGATTTGGCAGATAGAGTGAAACAATCACAGTATATTTGACAAATTAATACATACTGGAGTTGTGAAAAACTAATTAACTGTTAGATTTTGCATGAAATTGTGAAGTTGTAGAAAGCAAAAAGAAAAAAAAAAGAGGAAAGTGGGACAGACATTCTGTTGAGGAAGAAAGAAGTGGTGAAACACAAAGGAGTTTTTTTTTTTTTAATAGGGTAATTTGATGGGACCATAAAGGTACCCCAATGTGACATGTTATTTAAGACACAAATGTGTATTTTTATTCAGTCCCCATTTAACAAATTATTTTATTTTTTATTTTTTTTTTTTTTCCCAAATTTAATAACAACTTTATTTTTTTTTTTTATATTTTTATTTATTTTTTATTTATTTTTTTTTTTAAATTTTAAAATCTTAAATTCTTACATGCGTTCCCAAACATGAACCCCCCTCCCACCTCCCTCCCCACAACATCTCTCTGGGTCATCCCCATGCACCTGCCCCAAGCAAGCTGCACCCTATTATTTTAGTATCATTAGAATCAGTGAACAGCAGACAAGAAGGGAGAATAAAAAAGCACCTATCTCCCCAAAAAAGGGGTTTTGTCTCAGGCACAGAAGCAATAATTTAGGACCCAGACTCCTTTGGGTCTGGAAAAGTTAATGTATCTCAAGTAGCTAACAGACATTCACTGAATGTTAGAGTTGATAAAGTTCCCCCCAAAGATCCTGTGCACATTCTTCTGTTCCTGTTTGGCTGAGGAACTAATCTTAGATCTGATTGTGTTGAACAGAATAACCCACCCTTTTAGCATTTCTTTCTCTGGCAGAATTCTGATAGTTGGTTGCATGGTTAACATCACACATGAAGAGAAAATGGTTTCTGGTAAAGCAGTTTAAAAAAGCTGAGACATTACTTTGCTGACAAAAGTTGGTCTAGTCAAAGCTATGATTTTTCCAGTAGTCATGTATGGACGTGAGAGCTGGACTATAAGGAAAGCTGAGCGTTGATACTTTTGAACTGTGGTGTTGGAGGAGACTCTTGAGAGTCCCTTGTACTGCAAGGAGATCAAACCAGTCAATCCTAAAGGAAATCAGTCCTGAATATTCATTGGAAGGACTGATGCTGAAGCTGAAGCTCCAATACTTTGGCCACCTGATGCAAAGAACTGACTCACTGGAAGAGACCCTGATGCTAGGAAAGATTGAAGGCCAGAGGAAAAGGGGATGACAGAGAATGAGATGGTTGGATGACATCACTGACTGGATGGACATGAGTTTGAGCAAGCTCCAGGATGGTGATGGACAGGGAAGCCTGGCATGCTGCAGTCCATGGGATCACAAAGGACTGGACATGACTGAGCAACTGAACTGAACTGAGAGCAGTTATGATAGGTTTTCTGACTCATGGAAGGCTATGCTGATGGAGAAATCAATAAAGCAGATAATTTTATTTTTTCTACTTGAGTTGAGAATCCAAGTTTAAGTTGCACATAGCAGCAAATGTGTGTGGACCAGGAATTGGGAGACCCACCTTCTGGTCTCAGCTGAGAGACTGAATTGAAGAGCCTTAGAGAAGATACTTAACTTCCTTGGAACTGTTTCTTCAGCTATAAAATGAGAAAGATTAAATGTAAAACAGTATCTCCCATCAGGAAGCTTCCATAAGCCTCTTATCCTTATCCATCAGAGGGCAGACAGAATGAAAACCGCAATCACAGAAAGCTAATCAAACTGATCACAAGGACCACAGCCTTGTCTAACTCAATGAACCATGGTTCAACACCGTGAACCATGCCATGTAGGGCCACCCAAGAAGGATGGGTCATTGTGGAGAGTTCTGGCAAAACATGGTCAACTGGAGAAGGGAATGGCGAGCCACTTCAGTGTTCTTGCCTTGAGAACACCATGAATAGTATGAAAAGGTAAAAAGATAGGACACTGAACGATGAACTCCCCAGGTTAGTAGGTGCCCAATATGCTACTGGAGAACAGTGGAGAAATAACTCCAGAAAGAATGAAGAGACGGAGCCAAAGCAAACAGTGTCCAGTTGTGGATGTGACTGGTGATGGAAGTAAAGTCCGATGCTGTAGAGAACAATATTGCATAGGAACCTGGAATGTTAGGTCCATGAATCAGGGAAACTGGAAGTGGTCAAACAGGAGATGGCCAGAGTAAACATGGACATTTTAGGAATCAGTGAACTAAAATGGACTGGAATGGGTGAACTTAACTTAGATAGCCATTATATCTACTACTGTGGGCAAGAATCCCTTAGAAGAAATGGAGTAGCCATCATGGTCAACAAAAGAGTCTGAAATGCACTACTTGGGTACACTCTCAAAAACAACAGAATGATCTCTGTTCATTTTCAAGGCAAACCTTTCTAGTGGCAAACCAACCACTAATGCTGAAGAAGCTGAAGTTGAATGGTTCTATGAAGATCTATAAGACCTCCCTAGAACTAACACCCAAAAAAGATGTCCTTTTCATTATAGGGTACTAGAATGCAAAAGTAGGAAGTCAAGAGATACCTGGAGTAACAGGCAAATTTGGCCTTTGAATACAGAATGAAGCAGGGAAAAGGCTAATGGAGTTTTGCAAATTGAACACACTGGTCATAGCAAACACCCTCTTCCAACAACACAAGAAAAGACTCTACACATGGACATCACCAGATGGGCAATACAAAAATCAGATTGATTATCTTCTTAGCAGCCAAATATGGAGACGCTCTATACAGTAAGGAAAAACAAGACCGGGAGCTGACCATAGCTGAAATCCTAAACTCCTTTTTGCCAAATTCAGCCTTAAATTGAAGAAAGTAGGGAAAACCACTAGACCATTCAGGTATTACTTAAATCCCTTACTATTATGCAGTAAAAGTGACAAATGGATTCAAGAGATTAGATCTGATAGACAGTGCCTGAAGAACTATGCAAGGAGGTTCACGACATTGTATAGGAGGCAGTGATCAACACCATCCCCAAGAAAAAGTACTGCAAAAAAGCAAAATGGTTGTCTAAGGAGGCCTTACAAATAGCTGAGAAGAAGAGAAGGTAAAGGCAAAGGAGAAAAGGAAATATAAACCCATTTGAATGAAGAGTTCCAAAGAATAGCAAGGAGAGATAAGAAAGACTTCCTCAGTGATCAGTGCAAAGAAATAGAGGAAAACAGTAGCGTGGGAAAGACTAGAGATCTCTTCAAGAAAATTAGAGATACCAAAGGAGGGAACATTTCATGCAAAGATGGGTATTATAAAGGACAGAAATGATATGTACCTAAAAGAAGCAGAAGATATTAAGAAAAGGTGGCAAGAATACACAGAAGAACTATGCAAAAGAGATCTTCATGATCCAGATAACCATGATGGTGATATCACTCACCTAGAGCCAGACATCTTGGAATGCGAAGTGTGGGCCTTAGGAAACATCACTAGAAACAAAGCTAGTGAAGGTGATGGAATTCTAGCTGAGCTGTTTCAAATCCTGAAAGATGATGCTGTGAAAGTGTTGCACTCAATATGCCAGCAAATTGGAAAAACTCAGTAGTGGCCACAGGACTGGAAAAGGTCAGTTTTCATTCCAATACCAAAGGAAAGCTGTGTCAAAGAGTATTCAAACTACTGCACAATTGCAATCATCTCACACACTAGCAAAGTAATGCTCACAGTTCTCCAAGCGAAACTTCAACAGTACATGAACCATGAACTTCCAGATGTTCAAACTGGATTTGGAAAAGTCAGAGGGACCAGCCAACATCTGTTGGATCATCAAAAAAGCAAGAGAGTTCCAGAAAAACATCTGCTTTATTGACTTTGCCAAAACCTTTGACTGTGTAGATCACAACAAACTGTGAAAAATTCTTAAGGAGATGAGAGTACCAGATCACCTGACCTGCTTCCTGAGAAATCTGTATGCAGATCAAGAAGCAACAGTTAGAACTGGACGTGGAACAACAGACTGGTTCCAAATCAGAAAAGGAGTACTTTAAGTCTGGATATTGTCACCCTGCTTATTTAACTTGTATGCAGAATACATCATGTGAAATGCTGGCCTGAAGCACAAGCTAGAATCAAGATTGCCAGGAGAAATATCAATAACCTCAGATATGCAGATGACACCACCCTTATGGCAGAAAGTGCAAAAAAAAAAAAAAAAACTGAAGAATCTCTTGATGAAAGTGAAAGAGGAGAATGAAAAAGTTGGCTGAAATGTCAACATTCAGGAAACTAAGATCATGGCATACGGTCCCATCACTTCATAGCAAAGAGACAAAACAGTGGAAACAGTGAGAGACTTATTTTTTAGGGCTCCAAATCCCTGTAGATGGTGATTGCAGCCATGAAATTAAAAGACGCTTGCTCCTTGGAAGAAAAGCTATGACCAACCTAGACAGCATATTAAAAAACAGAGACTTGACTTTACCAACAAAGGTCCATATAGTCAAAGCTATGGTTTTCCAGTAGTCACATATGGATGTGAGATTTTGAATATAAAAAAATCTGAGTGCCGAAGAATGGACGCTTTTGAACTGAGGTGCTGGAGAAGACTCTTGAGAGTCCCTTGTACTGCAAGGAGATCAAACCAGTCAACCCTAAAGGAAATCAATCCTGAATGTTCACTGGAAGGTCTGATGCTGAAGTTCAAGCTCCAATACTTTGGCCACCTGATGCGAAGAACTGAGTCATTGGAAAAGACCCTGATGCTAGGAAAGATTGAAGGCGAGAGGAGAAGGGAATGACAGAGGATGAGATGGTTGGATGGCATCACTGATTCGATGGACATGAGTTTGAGTGAGTTCCAGGAGTTGGTGATGGACAGGGAAGCCTGGTATGCTGCAATTCATGGGGTCACAAAGAGTCAGACATGACTTAATTGACTGAACTGAAATGTAAAATGAAAAATGATTAAAATGAGAATTCTCGTCTAATACTGGTAAAGACATAAATTGGTGTAACACATGAGAAAACTATCAATGATCTTAATTCTCAGTTTATGTATTTGTCATAAGGGAAGCTTTTACTATCTCCCGCCACTTCTTTTTTTAGTTTTGCAATTTTTCTTTAGTTCATAAATTATCTGATTTCAAGGAGTGTCTAACTTTTACATTCATTTTTCATTATCTCTCATAAGTAGCCAAGATGACACTGAAAGATTTAAAAGTGGCTTGATTGGCTTTCTTTAAACTCCATGTGACGGTTGAAGTTATATACCTGAGCAAAACTGGTGATTCTAAAGGAAGGGAAATTAGATGCAGTGATCTTAGTGGAAACAAACACTTCTCTCTCTGGTCACCAAATATTATTTGCATTCATTTTTTCTATTCTATTTTCTTATTCTGAATAGTGAGTTTGTAAAAATTTTTAGACATTAGAAATATCTTTCCCAGTGTGACCTTTTTGCTTTGCCTTTTTTTTTTTTTTTCGCTGAGTTCAACTTATTTATATTTTATTTAGGATGTTATCATCTGTGTCAATGGTCCCCAGACTTTTTGCTGCCAGGGACAGGTTTTCTGGAAGACAACTTTTCCATGGACTGAGGAGAAGGAATGGTTTCAGGATGATTAAAGCTCATTACATTTATTGTGTTCTTTATTTCTATTATTATTACATCAGCTCCACCTCAGATATTCAGGCATTCGATCCCGGAGTTTGAGGACCCTGATCTGTGTAACTGAGAAGACTCTTTGTTTTTGTTTATGTTTGGTTTTGGCACTGTGCCTTCCATACCTTATGTAAGCTTCAGGAAATGACTAGGGAAGCTTTCATTGTCTTTTCCCCCCATTATCCGAAACAGTTTTGTGATTTAGTATTGTGAGCAGTTTTGTGAAATAGTGTTGTGAGCAGTTTTGTGAAATAGTGTTGTGAGCAGTTTTGTGAAATAATGTTGTTGAGCAGTTTTGTGAAATAGTATTGTGATTGTGTTTTTATAAACTCATCTGTTCAGTTTGGGACTATGTATGTGTATTGCTTATTTGTGGGTAAGGTAGGGCATAGAAGGAGGTGTGTTATTCAGATTTTCTGTTTTGTCTCCTTGCATTTCTGATATGTTGCCAATTTTAAAAATTTCCAGAAAATTATCTATATCATCTTAGATATTCAAATTTATTTGTGTAGATAATCTTAGAACTTTGAAATAGTATCTGCTCTTTGTGAAGTTACATTCTACATCATCCCTAATGTTATTAATATTTACATTTTTAAATTTTTCCCTTGATTAGCCTCAGTGGAGATTTGTCGGTATTATTATTTTTAAATTGGTTTCAGAGAAACAACTTTTGGTTTGCTTATCTGTCTTTTTCTGTTTTATTAACTTCTGCTCTTAGTTCCTTTTTTCTGTTCTAGTTTCAAGGATGGTAGAGTAGAGAAACAATAATTCTAAGTTCTTTCCTAATTTTTTATTTTGTTATATAGTTCACTCTATTGCTTTAAGTATATTTACAATATAAATTTGCTTCTCTCCAAAGTACAGCTGCAATTGTAGCTACATTCTTTAATTTTTGCTTCACGACGCCTTCATTTGTCATTCATTTCAGAACACTTTGATTTCCATTGTGATTTCCCCTTTACCATGTGAGATATTTAATAGTACACTTTAAAGTCAGTGCATATAACACTCTAGACTAATTGCTAATTTATTCTTGGTGTTTATAAAGAGACTTACATGGTACTGATTTCTGGAATTTTGTGGTGATATTTTATAATCTGGTATATGGTCAATTTTTGTAAAAAAAAAATGTGTAATTACATAGATTTGTCAAATCATACTTCCGACTTTGTGAAACTTTGCCTTTTGGATCCTGAGGCTGTTCACAATTTATGATTGTCACGTCTTCTTGATGAGCTCTTCCTTTTGTTTGAAGTTTCTGTCTTCATCCACAGTAGTGATTTTATGGTAACTACTATTTTATGTAATAGGTTTATAACCACCAGCTTATTTTGGTTATAGTCTTCCTGATATATTTTCCATTCTTTTATTTTCAGTCTCTTGTGGTTTTACCTTAGGCATGTAGATAGAGGCATAAGAGACATATAGAGTGCCTTGAAGTCCATTCTATGCATTTAGATAGTCTAATACATTTAAAGTTACTGAGATTTGAGCTCTGCTTGGTCCTGTTTCTGATTACCATTGGACTAATAGCTCCCCCCCTTTCTTTCTTTGTTTCAAACCTATGCACTTTTTTGTGTTCTTTACTTGTTGCTCATAAATTTTAAAATCTCAAAATGCTAAAGAATTTTGAAGTAGATTTTAAGCACTGTGATACAACAGGCAGAATTAGCTGAAATGGCAATGGGGTCTCCCTCTGGGTTGCCTGAAGAATAAGCTGGCTAGAACCAGGGCCCAGCCCCTCACCCTGAGAGGAAAAGACTGCCCTTGAACTCATCTTCAGTGGTGTCAGTGGCTCCCTGGAACCAGCAGCAGCACATGCAGCTAATTCCCACGTGTGTCAAGCTCTCCAGGCTCAAGGCAGCTGGCCTCTGCAGAGCACCTCAGTAAACAGCTGGTATCCACGTGCTGCACTGCCTAAGATACCAAGCTTATTGTTTATTCCTGCCACTGACAAGTCTACATTCATACTCTTCCTATAAAAAGTAAGAGTAATGGGGAATGTTCGTGACACCTAACCGTGATATGTCCCGCAGAACACGCTGATCTCTGCTCAACTTTGAGCAGAGTGGAAAAATAAAGGAATCTGCGTCCTCTCTTCCTGCTATCCTCCACCTATTCACCCCTACTTCAGTTTCCTCAACTAGTTCTGTGTTCTTTATGAGGTTGTTAAATCATTCTGAGCCCTGTTACCCAGGAGGTGGTGACTGCTAAAATATCTGCTTGCAAAACTTAAAAACCTACTGGTATATCTGCAAAAACTTACAGATATATCCCAAAAAGCAAAAATCTTTTCCTACATTATAAATATAACATGATCATACTTTATGAAATTAATCATTTAAATATCATGTAATACCTAATCCATATTAAAATTCCTTTAATGGTACTCCAAAGATTCTTTTAAGTTAGGATTTAACCCAAGACCACACATTTCATCCAGAACCTTACATCTGACTGCTGTCTTTTATTACATCTCTGTAATTTAGAATAATCTCTATTATACTGACTTGCAGAAAAACCAACCAGTTGTCCTTTAGTAGATCATTTTTTATGGGTTTGATTTCTTCCTTGTGAAGTAATTTGATTTCTCCAGTCCCCTGTGGGGTTTCTCTGGTGGCTCATATGGTAAAGAATCTGCCTGCAATGCAGGAGATGTTGGTTCAATCCTTGGGTTGGGAAGATCCCCTGGAGAAGGGAATGGCAACCCACTCCAGTATCCTTGCCTGGAGAAATCCGTGGACAGAGAAGCCTGGTGGGCTATAGACTATGGGGTTGCAAAGAATCAGACACATAGGTTCTCTTAACTGAAAGTTGGATCTGAGGGCTTGATTATATTTAAGTTAAATATCTTTAGCGAGATTACATCATAGTTGATATGCACTTCTTATGTATCTGATCAAAAAACACATATTATGTATTTTGTTTCATTTTTCACCATTACTAACTTAAATTTTGTTATTAGCTTAAAGTGATAACCTCATTCCTCATTGCAAACCTGAATTTGTTTCACTTGCAATCAGAAATAATCATTTATGGACCAGTTTTGGTACTATGTCTAGTTACTATCAATAGTTTTTACAATACTCTGTGATTTTATCCTGAAACAATAAGTTGTTTAAGTACTACAGTATGATGCTTTTAAAGTGTTTTCATTTATGTCTACACTTTCTGGCATTCTTTTATAATATAGTGATTTCCTCAGCTTTCAAATGGAACTGTCTTATTACTCTGAAATACAGTTCATACTATTAATGTAGGGGAAAAAATGCCTAATTTTGTGCTTTATATGACTAATTTTCAAAGTAAGCAATTTGATTCATTGAAGTGCCAAATGGTGACAAGGTAGTTTTTTATGGCTTTGTCTTTCTTGAATATCACTAGGGACTCAGCATTCTATAGATATAGTATATTTCAATCAATTCCAATAATTATTTCTGATACATTAGCTTTGGTGAGTGGAAAACCCCTTCAGACTAACTTCTGGGTTTTGACATCAAGCTTGCTTTCTGAAACAGAAAATATGTTATTTCTGCATAATTTTCTGTCCAGAGTTAGTAAATATATGAATATATGTATTCAAAATCTTGAGTTCAAATCAATATCTCTAATTTAGTTTTGGCACTGAGTTTGCTCTCTTTAATCTTCTCCTTTTTAAAATTTCTTTGATTTGCTAATTCTCTTTCACTCTGAAAGTCATAGTTGCTGTTAACTTTAACATAACTACTCATTTGATTTATTCTACAATTTTTTAAAAATCCTATAACAGTATTGATAGTAATGTAAATAACAAAAGATGTACCATCAGAATGTGTTAATCTAAAATCATTTGCAGTACATTTTTTCTTTCTATAGTTTGTCACATGTATGTGTATATAGAGATACATTCATATACATAATTTTTAAATGAATTTTTTAATTCAGAATTTCTATCTTTCTAAATATGACTGTCATTTCTACACATTCCATTTACTGATAATATTGTCATGCTTCCAATTACTGTTTTGGCTATAGATTTAAGTTTTAACTTTAAGTTCGAAACACTGGCCATTAGCATTTTCAAGTCAATAATTCATTGGATTTAGCAGCCTGTTACAGCAGTTGTACTTGTATGATTCATGATTTCTCATAATTTTTTTTTAATTATGGAGTACTTCATGATTATTTCTACAAGAGGATATGTGAAATACCAACTATGAATTTTCAAGATGGCTTTAATTTACTGTAACTCTTGGATGATAGCTTAGTTGGGTATGTAATTCTAGGTTCCCAGTTATTTTCTTAAAAGATTTAAAGATCTTATTCATTGTCTGCTGGCATCTATTGTTGCTGATAAAGTTTGTCATTCTTTGGTGGATTTTATGCACTTTCTCTTTGGTCTTGGTGGTGTTTTTTATTTGGCGCTTGAAATACAATATCAACCTCCGAGTACTAATGTTTTCCTTCTATTCTGAAAATGTATTGGCTGTTGTCATTAAACTATAATGATTCTTCATCATTTCCTCCGTTTTCTTCTTCCATTCTTTTAGACAGTCACTGGGATCTCTCAACATTTTCTTCTCAGTTCAGTCACTCAGTCATGTCCAACTCTTTGCGACCCCATGGACTGCAGCAAGCCAGGCTTCCCTGCCCATCACCAACTCCCAGAACTTACTCAAACATGTCCACTGAGTCAGAGATGCCATCCAACCATCTCATCCTCTGTTGTCCCCTTCTCCTCCTGCCTTCAATCTTTCCTAGTATCAGAGTCTTTTCCAGTGACTCAGTTCTTTGCATCAGGTGGCCAAAGTATTAGAGTTTCACCTTTAGCATCTGTCCTTCCTATGAATATTTAGGACTGATTTCCTTTAGGATTGACTGGTTTGATCTCCTTGCATTCCAAGGGACTCTCAAGAGTCTTCTCCACACCACAGTTCAAAAGCATCAATTCTTTGGCACTTAGCTTTCTTTATAGTTCAAGTCTCACATCCATACATGATTACTGGAAAAACCATAGCATTCACTGGACAGACCTTTAGTGCAGCAAGGTCAGGATTTGGGCCCTACTCACTACTTTGCTTGTATTCAGTTCAGATGTATTGTGCTGTTTCTCTTACTGGATCAGGCTTACCTTTTAGGATTTTTTTAAAGTGTATATTTAATCTATTTTTTTAATGTGTTTTGATGAGGTTGTATCAGATCGTTACTATTTGTTATGAAGACTGTGTTTGTATCATTAGTAAATCATGCACATTGAACAATATGTTCAAGAAGTCTACATTTAAAAATGCTTACAATTTTGTAAACTTTGAGTTTAATAAGTAATATAATGCAGGCTACTTATTAAAGGTTAAGAAGATATATTGAAATTCTGTTTCCTAACACTGGCTCACAATTATAGTTTACAGTCTAGATATTTTGAATTCTAAATAATATTTTTCTAATTTAAAAAATATTTTAAATAGAATTGAATATGTAAAAAAAATAACATCCTTCTCAGTAACTGTATTTACTGTTAAAGAATAACATTACTTACTATGGCCACATTTCTTAGTTTAATTATATATATTTTAATATATATTTTTTATCTTATTGATTTATTTATTGACTGGGCTGGGTCTTCATGCTATGTGGGTCTTTTTCTAATTTTGTCTGGTGGGGGCTACTCTCTCATTGCAGTGTGTAGGCTTCTTAATTTGGTGGCTCGTCCTGTTGCTGAGCACAAATTCTAGGCATGCAGGCTGCAGCAGTTGCAGTATGTAAGTCTATAGTTGTGGCTCAAGGGCCAAGAGCATGGGCTAAGTAGTTGTGGCCTATGGGCTCAGTTGCCCTACAGCATGTGGGGTCTTCCCAGACCAGGAATCGAACTGGTGTCCCTTGCATTGCAAGGCAGATTCTTAACCACTGGACCACCAGAGAAGCCCCAGTTTAATTATATTTGGTAACAGGAATGATATCAGTTTTTGAAAAACAATATCAAATCAGATATATTAAAATTTAAATTTTATTTATGCAGTTAAACTTAATTCATTGAGGATAGAAATGTTGCCATGTTCTTTGATTTGCTTAATAAATGGTATATAGTAACTGCTTAGTAAATATTGAGTTGCAGATAGTAAGTTTCAGAGGGATTAAATGCTTTTACCAAGTTCTGAGCACTTCTATAAACATGAAGATGTATCTCCTAAATATTTTAAACGTTGTCCTTGAAATTTAACACAGATATTAGCAAGAAGCTAATTAGTTGAAAATCAAAAATCAAGATTTAGTGTTCTTGGATACAATTCCAGTTATCTCTCATTGACCTAGAGTTGAATAAATGGTTATTTTTATAGATGAAGATTGGCTACTTTTGAAAACAATTTTAAAGTGTGAAGTAAAGCTGCTACTTCATTCCCTTCCTACATACACAGCTTTTTAATCAATGAATATGTGTTCATCTAAAAATCATTATCTTATAGTTTAAAGTTATGTTGTTCTATTAAAAAAAAATGATTGGCTCTGGCATTGTCCTACTGTGGTAAATTTTGAAAAAAGTAAAAAAAAAATTATTTGCTTTGAAGTTAGAGATCAAGATAAAACTAAAATAAAATTAAAAGAAGCTTAGACAACGTTTCATCTCATGCTATTTTTGAGGGTGGGAAAAAAAACTCCAAATGTATATAGTAACCTTGTGTCTTGGTAGTAATTCTGTAGACATTATCAGATCAATCTAAATTGAGTTAGTGTATATGTGGTAGACAGAAACTGGTAGAAATTAGTTTATCGTCCCCAGACTCTTTCTGTTTTCTTTGTACAAAATAGGATAAACTCATTTTTAGACCTGATTAGGTTTCTTTGTTGCTTTTCCCCCCCTTTTTCCTAAAAGGACAAGGATTGTCCATACTTTGTTTAGATTCACACCAACTATTAAAACCAGAAACCATTTAAAAGCCCGAGTCACACGTATGATATGTTTAAGTATAAAACCTGAACCATTTCCAAATGAAGGATAAAAATACTTATCCTTAATGCTTTTTAGTTTCATTGATTATAAACAACATATTGAAGCTTTAACATATTCACATGGTAGCCATATATGCAAGTGATTTAAGTTGTGAATATTCCTTTTTATCAGTAGGGTCTATAGAAAATGCATTTCAGTCTCATCAAACTGAAAAGCTGTTGCATGGCTAATTTTAGTTGACATTTTAGGAGCTTGTTTGTTTTAAATACCCACTGTTTCCTTAATTTAAATGTGGACTTCTTTTTCCTTATTGGAGCCATTTACCTGTGGGACTTCTTACTTATAAGCTTAGATTGTATTCAGAATGCTTGTGTCAAAAATGCTTGACTTATACACTGCTTTTTGCAATACTTTTCCTAATCTGTAAATTGTCTATTTGAATAAAAGCAAAAACTTATTAATTACAAAGAAATATTTTTGAAAGGACTTAATTGGCTTTCATGCCAAGAATTAAGTATATTGTGTAACATATTTGCATTTATCAAGGGTTGACTACTCACTTGAACTCTTAAATGCTCCTAATTTGTGAGGGAATTTCTATCTTGAGGAATTTGAAAGCAGAGATTTATATTGTTTATGTAACTAAGAGAAAATATCATGTGTTACCTATTCCATCCAGAATGATCAGCAACTTGCCTTTATAGAAAATGGTGCTGATTTGGTTGTTCTGCCTTCTGTATCATTTCTGGTGAAAATGCTGGTTAGGTACACTCCTAGTGATCATAGGTATCTGATGTGTCCAAGAGATTTATTAAAACTCGGCAACAGCTGTTACCTAGTAGTGTCCTCTAACTCATTGTACATCACAAAATGTAGAAATATTCAGAGCTTGGCTCCTCTTTAAGCTGTAACTGATGACACTCAGACTCAGACTGCCCTTTTATTTCATATACCCTCAAAAAATAAATAAAAAGCCAGCTCTCCAATTTATTCCTTAATAATAGCAATCTTCCAAGACTCCATATTTTTCTAGGTCATTTAGACAAATGTTGCTCTACATCAAAATATAATTAAATGATACATTATCAGTTTAAATTGCATTTTTGGTGTATTGTTTCAGAATAACTGTGATTTATGGTGCTGCTGACTGCTTTTATAATTGTTAAGTGTTCTGTAGCTCACTGAATGTTTTTAACTTTATTCCAGGGCCCACAGGCAAAAATTGCAATGGGTACAATTTTATAAATCAAACTCATTAATAAATAATTTTTCCATTATGACTCTGGCATAAAGAGAACTATATGGGATGGTCTTTTAAAAACATTACTACTTATAATTTGATGTGGCTTTAAATGGGGCATTGAACATAATATATTGTAATGAAACAATCACTTCTAGCCCTATAAGTATTTTAGATCAAATTTCACTTTGAAGAACTGTTCAAGAGCTTCAAGGAAATCAGAAAATGAACTTTATCTTTTACTGTTTTTTTTTTTGTTGTTATTATTAAATTTAGAAACTGTACTAGTAAGCTTTTGTTTACATATTTGTAAAGTTTTCTTCTCACTGATTATGATGGAAAGATGAATTATCGAATAAAATGACTGAACACTCTGGAAGGAAAAAAAGTTTTAAATTTATATATAGAAATTATAAGTTAGCTCAATAACATTTTACTATACCCTTAAAAAGGAAAGAAAAGTCCTGAAACATGTGCTAAGAAACATTCCTATGCCTCTGGGAATTTGCTCAACCTCTCTCCAAGAAAATCAGAAACTACCTCTTTCTTAGGTTACAAAATTATTTCTATATTTACTATTTTTTTAATAAGAAATACACAAATGGTTGTTTGCCTTAACTGCCTTACCAATTTGAGAGTGTTGTATAGACAGTTTTTCTGATATAATGGTGAAATACCCAAGAGGCTATCCAAAAGTAACATTTTACTTGACCTCTACAGTTGAACTTTTTAAATAAGTACAAAATAAATACACATGCTTTTGCTTTGAATGGTTTTGAACTAAGGATCAAATTTTTACCATGATTGCAGTCTTCTTACGTAAAAAATGTAAAAGCTAATGTTTATCTACAATACATGTTAACAAGATAACCCATGACAACAATGAACAGCTACTTATATTTTTTTAAACTACAAAGTTATATACTTTGTTATATATAATTTGTCAATGTTTTAATATAATTAGCAGTGAATAACACAGCAATTAATTTTAAAGTAGCCTGGTTTTTTTTAGAGAATTTTTTTTAAACCTTTGCTGCTGCTGCTGCTGCTAAGTCACTTCAGTCATGTCCGACTCTGTGTGACCCCGTAGACAGCAGCCCACCAGGCTCCCCTGTCCCTGGGATTCTCCAGGCAAGAGTACTGGAATGGGGTGCCATTGCCTTCTCCGTTAAACCTTTAATTTTACCTAATTTTGTGACACAGGATGGTTCTGTTTGTAATTGTCTTACAACATTTTAAAAAGGGTAACAAAGAAGCTAAAAATTTTAAATATGACCTTCAAATTAGACTCTGAGTAACCCTGTTATGCAGTATAGATGTAAAGCTGTATGGTTAATAGCAGTCTTAGAGGGCTAATTCGTGTAGCATATGAATAGAATCAGGCAACTAACAAAGGAAGTCAATCAAAAGAATTGGTCACTAGTGCATTAGCAATTCCAAGTTATTGACTGGCATCAAGAACATATAAAACTATTGGATTCAGAAAAAGATGGCGGAGGAATAGGACGGGAAGACCACTTTCTCCCTCACAAATTCCTCAAAAGAACATTTCAACGACGAGCAAACTCCACAAAACAACTTCTGTAGGCTGGCAGAGGACATCAGGCAACCAGAAAAGCAGGCCATTGTCTTCAAAAACAGATTTTTAATCTTTGCTCTTAGGTTTTTGTTGTCAATTTTGTACATTTAAAAACCCAAACTTCACTACCCAAGTTCACCTGAGAGCGAGATTACTGGCTTGACCACTCTCTCCTCCTCTGGACTCTCCTTTTTCTCCACCGGGTGGCCTCTGTCTCTTTTCTCCCCCATCTCTTCTCTATCCAACTCTGTGAATCACTGTGTGTTCCAGACGGTGGAGAACACCTAAGGAACTGGTTACTGGCAGGATTTGTCTCTCTCCTTCTCATTCCTCTCTCTTATCCTTCTGGTCACCTCTGTCTACTTCCTCCCTCCCTCTCTTCCCCGTATAACTCCGTAAATACCTCTGAGCGGTCCAGACTATAGAGCGCACATAAGGAAGTGACTACTGGCTAGCTTGCTCTCTCCTCTTTTGATCTCACCGCATCTCATTCCAGTTACCTCTAACTACCCGCTCCATCTTCTCTTCTCCTTGTAACTCAGTGAACCTCTCTGAGTGTCCCTCAATGTGGAGAAACTTTTCATCTTTAACCTAGATGTTTTATCATCGGTGCTGTATAGATGGAGAAGTCTAGAGGATACTGTAAAAATAAAACTGAAAACCAGAAGCAGCAGGCTTAAATCCAAAGCCTGAAAACATAAGAGAACTCTTGAATTCAGGGAACATTAAGCAATAGGAGCTCATCAAATGCCTTCATACCTACACTGAAACCAAGCTCCACCCAAGGGCCAACAAGTTCCAAAACAAGACATACCACTCAAATTCTCCAGCAACACAGGAACACTCCCCTGAGCTTCAATATACAGGCAGCTCAAAATTATTCCAAAACCTTTGATGTCTCATAACCCATTACTGGTCACTCTACTGCACTCCAGAGAGAAGAAACCCAGCTCCACCCACCAGAACTCCAACACAAGCCTCCCTAACCAGAAAACCTTGACAAGCCATTGATAGAACCCCACCCAAAGTGAGGAAGCTCCATAATAAAGAGAACTCCACAAATTACCAGAATATAAAAAGGCCACCCCAAACGCAGCAATATAACCAAGATGAAGAGACAGAGGAATACTCAGCAGGTAAAGGAACAGGAGAGTTGCCCACCAAACCAAACAAAAGAGGAAGAAGTAGGGAATCTACCTGAGAAGGAATTCCAAATATTGATAGTGAAAATGATCCAAAATCTTGAAATCAAAATGGAATCACAGATAAATAGCCTAGAGACAAGGATTGAGAAGATGCAAGAAAGGTTTAACAAGGACCTAGAAGAAATAAAAAAGAGTCAAAATATAATGAATAACGCAATAAATGAGATCAGAAACACTCTGGAGGCAACAAATAGTAAAATAACGGAGGCAGAAGATAGGATTAGTGAAATAGAAGATAGAATGGTAGAAATAAATGAATCAGAGAGGAAACAAGAAAAACGAATTAAAAGAAACGAAGACAATCTCAGAGACCTCCAGGACAATATGAAATGCTCCAATATTCGAATTATAGGAGTCCCAGAAGAAGAAGACAGAAAGAAAGATCATGAGAAAAACCTTGAGGAGATAATAGTTGAAAACTTCCCTAAAATGGGGAAGGAAATAATCACCCAAGTCCAAGAAACACAGAGAGTTCCAAATAGGATAAACCCAAGGCGAAATACCCCAAGACACATATTAATCAAATTAACAAAGATCAAACACAAAGAACAAATATTAAAAGCAGCAAGGGAAAAACAACAAATAACACACAAGGGGATTCCCATAAGGATAACAGCTGATCTTTCAATAGAAACTCTTCAGGCCAGGAGGGAATGGCAAGACATACTTAAAGTGATGAAAGACAATAACCTACAGCCCAGATTACTGTACCCAGCAAGGATCTCATTCAAATACGAAGGAGAAATCAAAAGCTTTACAGAAAAGCAAAAGCTGAGAGAATTCAGCACCACCAAACCAGCTCTCCAACAAATTCTAAAGGATATTTTCTAGACAGGAAACACGAAAAGGGTGTATAAACCCGAACCCCAAACAATAAAGTAAATGGTAACGGGATCATACTTATCAATAATTACCTTAAACGTAAATAGGTTGAACGCCCCAACCAAAAGACAAAGAGTGGCCAAATGGATACAAAAACAAGACCCCTCTATATGCTGCTTACAAGAGACCCACCTCAAAACAAGGGACACATACAGACTGAAAGTGAAGGGCTGGAAAAAGATATACCATGCAAATAGAGACCAAAAGAAAGCAGGAGTGGCAATACTCATATCCGATAGACTTTAAAACAAAGGCTGTGAAAAGAGACAAAGAAGGCCACTACATAATGATCAAAGGATCAATCCAAGAAGAAGATATAACAATTATAAATATATATGCACCCAATATAGGAGCACCGCAATATGTAAGACAAATGCTAACAAGTATGAAAGGGGAAATCAACAATAACACAATAATAGTGGGAGACTTTAATACCCCACTCACACCTATGGACAGATCAACTAAACAAAATTAACAAAGAAACGCAAACTTTAAATGATACATTAGATCAGTTAGACCTAACTGATATCTATAGGACATTTCACCCCAAAACAATGAATTTCACCTTTTTTTCAAGTGCTCATGGAACCTTCTCCAGGATAGATCACATCCTGGGCCATAAATCTAAACTTGATAAATTCAAAAAAATCGAAATCATTCCAAGCATCTTTTCTGACCATAATGCATTAAGATTAGATCTCAATTACAGGAGAAAAACTATTAAAAATTCCAACATATGGAAGTTGAACAACACACTTCTGAATAACCAACAAATCACAGAAGAAATCAAAAAAGAAATCAAAATATGCATAGAAACTAATGAAAATGAAAACACAACAACCCAAAACCTGTGGGACACTATAAAAGCAGTGCTAAGAAGAAAGTTCATAGCAATACAGGCATACCTCAAGAAACAAGAAAAAAGCCAAATAAATAACCTAACTCTACAACTAAAGCAACTAGAAAAGGAAGAATTGGAGAACCCGAGAGTTAGTAGAAGGAAAGAAATCTTAAAAATTAGGGCAGAAATAAATGCAAAAGAAACAAAAGAGACCATAGCAAAAATCAACAAAGCCAAAAGCTGGTTCTTTGAAAGGATAAATAAAATTGACAAACCATTAGCCAGACTCATCAAGAAGCAAAGAGAGAAAAATCAAATCAATAAAATTAGAAATGAAAAGGGAGAGATCACAACAGACAACACTGAAATACAAAGGATCATAAGAGACTACTATCAGCAGTTGTATGCCAATAAAATGGACAACGTGGAAGAAATGGACAAATTCTTAGAAAAGTACAATTTTCCAAAACTGAACCAGGAAGAAATAGAAAATCTTAACAGACCCATCACAAGCACGGAAATTGAAACTGTAATCAGAAATCTTCCAGCCAACAAAAGCCCAGGTCCAGACGGCTTCACAGCTGAATTCTACCAAAAATTTCGAGAAGAGCTAACACCTATCCTACTCAAACTCTTCCAGAAAATTGTAGAGGAAGGTAAACTTCCAAACTCATTCTATGAGGCCACCATCACCCTAATACCAAAACCTGACAAAGATGTCACAAAAAAAGAAAACTACAGGCCAATATCACTGATGAACATAGATGCAAAAATCCTCAACAAAATTCTAGCAATCAGAATCCAACAACACATTAAAAAGATCATACACCATGACCAAGTGGGCTTTATCCCAGGGATACAAGGATTCTTCAATATCCGCAAATCAATCAATGTAATTCACCACATTAACAAACTGAAAAATAAAAACCATATGATTATCTCAATAGATGCAGAGAAGGCCTTTGACAAAATTCAACATCCATTTATGATAAAAACTCTCCAGAAAGCAGGAATAGAAGGAACATACCTCAACATAATAAAAGCTATATATGACAAACCCACAGCAAACATTATCCTCAATGGTGAAAAATTGAAAGCATTTCCCCTAAAGTCAGGAACAAGACAAGGGTGTCCACTTTCACCGCTACTATTCAACATGGTTCTGGAAGTTTTGGCCACAGCAATCAGAGCAGAAAAAGAAATAAAAGGAATCCAAATTGGAAAAGAAGAAGTAAAACTCTCACTGTTTGCAGATGACATGATCCTCTACATGAAAAACCCTAAAGACTCCACCAGAAAATTACTAGAGCTCATCAATGAATATAGTAAAGTTGCAGGATATAAAATCAACACACAGAAATCCCTTGCATTCCTATACATGAATAATGAGAAAGTAGAAAAAGAAATTAAGGAAACAATTCCATTCACCATTGCAACGAAAAGAATAAAATACTTAGGAATATATCTACCTAAAGAAACTAAAGACCTATATATAGAAAACTATAAAACACTGATGAAAGAAATCAAAGAGGACACTAATAGATGGAGAAATATACCATATTCATGGATCGGAAGAATCAATAGTGTGAAAATGAGTATACTACCCAAAGCAATTTACAAATTCAATGCAATCCCTATCAAGCTACCAGCCATATTTTTCACAGAACTAGAACAAATAATTTCAAGATTTGTATGGAAATACAAAAAACCTCGAATTGCCAAAGCAATCTTGAGAAATAAGAATGGAACTGGAGGAATCAACTTGCCTGACTTCAGGCTCTACTACAAAGCCACAGTCATCAAAACAGTATGGTACTGGCACAAAGACAGACATATAGATCAATGGAACAAAATAGAAAGCCCAGAGATAAATCCACACACATATGGACTCCTTATCTTTGACAAAGGAGGCAAGAATATACAATGCAGTAAAGACAATCTCTTTAACAAGTGGTGCTGGGAAAACTGGTCAACCACTTGTAAAAGAATGAAACTAGATCACTTTCTAACACTGCACACAAAAATAAACTCAAAATGGATTAAAGATCTAAATGTAAGATCAGAAACTATAAAACTCCTAGAGGAGAACATAGGCAAAACACTCTCAGACATAAATCACAGCAGGATCCTCTATGATCCACCTCCCAGAATTCTGGAAATAAAAGCAAAAATAAACAAATGGGATCTAATTAAAATTAAAAGCTTCTGCACAACAAAGGAAAATATAAGCAAGGTGAAAAGACAGCCTTCTGAATGGGAGAAAATAATAGCAAATGAAGCAACTGACAAACAACTAATCTCAAAAATATACAAGCAACTTATGCAGCTCAATTCCAGAAAAATAAACGACCCAATCAAAAAATGGGCCAAAGAACTAAACAGACATTTCTCCAAAGAAGACATACGGATGGCTAACAAACACATGAAAAGATGCTCAACATCACTCATTATCAGAGAAATGCAAATCAAAACCACAATGAGGTACCACTTCACACCAGTCAGAATGGCTGCGATCCAAAGCTCTGCAAGCAATAAATGCTGGAGAGGGTGTGGAGAAAAGGGAACCCTCCTACACTGTTGGTGGGAATGCAAACTAGTACAGCCACTATGGAGAACAGTGTGGAGATACCTTAAAAAATTGCAATAGAACTACCTTATGACCCAGCAATCCCACTTCTGGGCATACACACCGAGGAAACCAGAATTGAAAGAGACACATGTACCCCAATGTTCATCGCAGCACTGTTTATAATAGCCAGGACATGGAAACAACCTAGATGTCCATCAGCAGATGAATGGATAAGAAAGCTGTGGTACATATACACAATGGAGTATTACTCAGCCGTTAAAAAGAATACATTTGAATCAGTTCTGATAGATGGATGAAACTGGAGCCAATTATACGGAGTGAAGTAAGCCAGAAAGAAAAACACCAATACAGTATACTAACACATATATATGGAATTTAGAAAGATGGCAATGACGACCCTGTATGAAAAACAGGAAATAAGACACAGCTGTGTATAACGGACTTTTGGACTCAGAGGGAGAGGGAGAGGGTGGGATGATTTGGGAGAATGGCATTCTAGCATGTATAATATCATGTAAGAACTGAATCGCCAGTCTATGTCTGACGCAGGATATAGCATGCTTGGGGCTAGTGCATGGTGATGACCCAGAGAGATGTTATGGGGAGGGAGGTGGGAGGGGGGTTCATGTTTGGGAACGCATGTAAGAATTAAAGATTTTAAAATTAAAAAAATAAAAAACTAAAAAAAAAAAAAAAAAAAAAGAAGAAGAGGTGGCAAGAATACACAGAAGAACTGTACAAAAAAGTTCATGACCCAGATAACCACAATAGTGTGATCACTCACGTAGAGCCAGACATCCTGGAATGTGAAGTCAAGTGGGCCTTAGAAAGCATCACTATGAACAAAGCCAGAGGCGGTGATGGAATTCCAGTTGAGTTATTTCAAATCCTGAAAGATGATGCTGTGAAAGTGCTGCACTCAATATGCCAGCAAATTTGGAAAATGCAGCAGTGGCCACAGGACTGGAAAAGGTCAGTTTTCATTCCAATCCCAAAGAAAAGCAATGCCAAAGAATGCTCAAACTACCACACAATTGCGCTCATCTCACACCCTAGTAAAGTAATGCTCAAAATTCTCCAAGCCAGGCTTTAGCAATACGTGAACTGTGAACTCCCTGATGTTCAAGCTGCTTTTAGAAAAGGCAGAGGAACCAGAGATCAAATTTCCAACCTCCACTGGATCATCAAAAAAGCAAGAGAGTTCCAGAAAAACATCTACTTCTGCTTTATTGACTATGCCAAAGCCTTTGACTGTGTGGCTCACAACAAACTGGAAAATTTTTCAAGAGATAGGAGTACCAGACCACCTGACTTGCCTTTTGAGAAATCTGTATGCAGGTCAGGAAGCAACAGTTAGAACTGGACATGGAACAACAGACTGGTACCAAATAGGAAAAGGAGTGCGTCAAGGCTGTATATTGTCATCCTGCTTATTTAACTTATACGCAGAGTACATCATGCGAAATGCCAGGCTGGATGAAGCACAAGCTTCATGGAATCAAGATTGCCAGGAGAAAAATCAATAACCTCAGGTATGCCAATGACATCACCCCATGGCAGAAAGCAAAGAAGAACTAAAGAGCCTCTTGATGAAAGTGAAAGAAGAGAGTGAAAAAATTGGCTTAAAGCTCAACATTCAGAAAACGAAGATCATGGCATCTGGTCCCATCACTTCATGGCAAATAGATGGGGAAACAGTGGAAACAGTGACAGGCTTTATTTTGGGGGGCTTCAAAACAAACACTGCAGACAGTGACTGCATCCATGAAATTAAAAGACACTTGCTCCTTGGAAGGAAAGTTATAACCAACCTAAACAGCATATTAAAAAGCAGAGACATTGCTTTGCCAACAAAGTTCCATCTAGTCAAAACTATGGTTTTTCCAGTAGTCATGTGTGGATGTGAGAGTTGGACTATAAAGAAAGCTGAGCGCTGAAGAATTGATGCTTTTGAACTGTGGTGTTGGAGAAGACTCTTGAGAGTCCCTTGGACTGCAAGGAGATCCAGCCAGTCCATCCTAAAGGAGATCAGTCCTGGGTGTTCATTGGAAGGACTGATGCTGAAGCTGAAACTCCAATATTTCAGGCCCCTAATATGAAGAACTGACTCATTGGAAAAAACCCTGATCCTGGGAAAGATTGAACGTGGGAGGAGAAGGGGATGACAGAGGATGAGATGGTTGGATGGCATCACCAACTTGATGGACATGAGTTTGAGTAGACTCCGGGAGTTGGTGCTGGTTAGGGGGCTTGGCATGCTGTAGTCCATGGTGTCGCAAAGTTGTACACAACTGAGTGAACTGACTGTACCTTTTGACTGCCTTCATCCAATTCCCCCCTTCCCCTTCCATTCCCCACCTCTGATAACTGCAAATCTGATCTCTTTTCTATGACTTTTTCCTTGAAGTATAATTGACCTGTAACACTGTGTTAGTTCCTGTTACATAACGTAGTGATTCCGTATTTCTATACATTTCAACAAGATCACTATGATAAGTCTAGTTACAGTATGTCACCATACAAACATATTATATAGTTAATGACTATATTCCACACACAGTATATTTCATACCCAATTATTTTTATGAAATAAATAAATATATCCTAAAAAAAAAAGAACATATAAAACTATTGGCTAATAAATTGCTGCTGTTGTTCAGTCACTCCATCATGTCCAGCTCTTTGTGACTCCATGGTCTGCAGCACACCAGGCCTCTGTGTCCCTCACCATCTCCCGAAGTTTGCCCAAGTTCATGCCTGTTGCATCCTTGATGCCATCTAGCCGTCTGATCCTTGACACCCTCTTCTTCTGCCCTCAATCTTTCCCAGCATCAGGAAATTTTCCAATGAGTTGGCTGTTTGCGTCAGATGACCAAAGTACTGGAGCTTCAGCTTCAGCATCAATCCTTCC
The DNA here is from genome assembly GCF_001704415.2 of Capra hircus. NCBI lineage: Eukaryota > Metazoa > Chordata > Mammalia > Artiodactyla > Bovidae > Capra > Capra hircus. The sequence goes on along the minus strand of NC_030809.1, from coordinate 42,538,280 downwards.
AGTGAGTATTCAGGGTTGATTTTTCTCAAGATTACTGGTTTGATTGCCATGCTATTCAAGGGACTTTCAGGAGTCTTCTTCAGCACTACAATCCAAAGGCAACAATTCTTTGGCACCCTGCCTTTTTTACAGTCCAGTTAACACAACTGTATGTGACAGCTGGGTAGACCATAGCCTTGACTATACAGACCTTTGTCACCAGAGTAATGCCTCTGCTTTTCTACACACTGTCTAGGTTTGTCATAGCTTTCTTGCCAAGAAGCAATTGTCTTCTTATTTTATGGCTGCCGTCACCATCCACAGTGACTTTAGAACCCCAAAAGAGAAAATCTGTCATACTTCCACCTTTTACCTTTCTATTTGCCATGGAGTAAGAATGCTCAAACTACCGCACAATTGCACTCATCTCACACGCTAGTAAACTGTAATGCTCAAAATTCTCCAAGCCAGGCTTCAGCAGTATGTGAACCATGAACTTCCAGATGTTCAACCTGGTTTTAGAAAAGGCAGAAGAACCAGAGATCAAATTGCCAACATCCGCTGGATCATGGAAAAAGCAAGAGAGTTCCAGAAAAACATCTATTTCTGCTTTATTAACTATGCCAAAGCCTTTGACTGTGTGGATCACAATAAACTGTGGCAAATTCTTCAAGAGATGGAAATACCAGACCACCTGACCTGCCTCTTGAGAAACCTATATGCAGGTCAGGAAGCAACAGTTAGAACTGGACATGGAACAACAGACTGGTTCCAAATAGGAAAAGGAGTATGTCAAGGCTGTATATTGTCACCTTGTTCTTTTAACTAATATGCAGAGTACATCATGAGAAACGCTGGGCTGGAAGAAGCACAAGCTGGAATCAAGATTGCTGGGAGAAATATCAATAACCTCAGATATGCAGATAACACCACCCTTATGGCAGAAAGTGAAGAGGAACTAAAAAGCCTCTTGATGAAAGTGAAAGAGGAGAGTTAAAAAGTTGGCTTAAGCCAACATTCGGAAAACGAAGATCATGGCATCTGGTCCCATCACTTCATGGCAAATAGATGGGGAAACAGTGGAAAAAGTGTCAGACTTTATTTTTGGGGGGACTCCAAAATCACTGCAAATGGTGACTGCATCCATGAAATTAAAAGATGCTTACTCCTTGGAAGGAGGGTTATGACCAACCTAGATAGCATGTTCAAAAGCAGAGACATTACTTTGCCAACTAAGGTCCATCTAGTCAAGGCTCTGGTTTATTCAGTGGTCATGTATCGATGTGAGAGTTGGACTGTGAAGAAAGCTGAGCGCAGAAGAATTGATGCTTTTGAACTGTGGTGTTGGAGAAGACTCTTGAGAGTCCCTTGGACTGCAAGGAGATCCAACCAGTCCATTCTAAAGGAGATCAGCCATGTGATTTCTTTGGAAGGAATGATACTAAAGCTGAAACTCCAGTACTTTGGCCACCTCATGTGAAGAGTTGACTCATTGGAAAAGACTCTGATGCTGGGAGGGATTGGGGGCAGGAGGAGAAGGGGATGACAGAGGATGAGATGGCTGGATGGCATCACTGACTCAATGGACGTGAGTTTGAGTGAACTCCGGGAGTTGGTGATGGACAGGGAGGCCTGGCATGCTGCGATTCATGGGGTCGCAAAGAGTCGGACATGACTGAGCGACTGAACTTAACTGAACTGAATGGCACTGGATGCCATAATCTTAGTTTTTTCAATATTTAGTTTTAAGCCAGCTCTTTCACTCTCCTCCTTCACCTTCATCAAGAGACTCTTTAGTTCCTCTTTGCTTTCTGCCTTTAGATAAAGGCAGAAAGGCCACATATCTGAGATTGTTGATGTTTCTCCTGCCTATCTTGATCCTACCTTGTAACTCATCCAGCCCGGCATTTTTCATGAGGTGCTCAGCATATAAGTAAAACAAGCAGGGTGACCACAGACAGCCCTGTTGTACTTCTTTCTCAGTCTTGAACCAGCCAGTTGTTCCATGCAGGATTCTAATTGTTTCTTCTTAACTTGCATACAGGTTTCTCAGGAGACAGGCAAGATGGTGTGGTATTCCAGTCTCCTGAAGAGCTTTCCACACTTTGGTTTTATCCGCATGAAAGTGAAAGTGAAGGTCACTCAATCATGTCCAACTCTTTGTGACCCCACGGACTGTAGAGTCCATGGGATTCTCCAGACCAGAATACTGGAGTAGGTAGCCTTTCCCTTCTCCAAGGGATCTTCCCAACCCAGGGATCAAACTGTATAGTCAAAGGCTTTAGTGTAGTCGATGGAACAGAGGTAGATGTTTTGCTGGAATTTTCTTGCTTTCTCTATGATCCAGCAAATGTAGGCAATTTGATCTCTCATTCCTCTTCCTTTTCCAGCTTGGACATCTGGATGTTCTTGGTTCTCATAATGCTGAAGCCTACCATGCAAGATTTTAAACATTTTACAATTTAATTTTAATAAGTTATATCTTATGTTAATTTTCAATTTTACAATTTAATTGCATTTTACAATTTAATTTTAATAAATTGTATCTTATGTTAATTTACCCTTTACATATTTGGAACCATAATCTAAGAGAACTCTAGATTGGATTCTGTACTATTTTCAGTTCAATAATTGTTATACTTCAGATATAACAATATCTAAACTACAAACAAATGTAGTTTAGGTTTTCCCAAACTGTGTTCCACATATTTCTAGTCTTCTTGTTGTTCAATCGCCAAGTCATGTCCAACTGTTTGCAATCCCATGGACTGCCACACGCCAGGCCTCCCTGCCCCTCATCATCTCCTGGAGTTTTTCCAAATTCATATTCCTTAAATGGGTGATGCCATCCAACCATCTCATCCTCTGTCATCCCCTTCTCCTCCTGCCTTCCATCTTTCCTAGCATCAGGGTCTTTTCCAGTGAGTCAGTTCTTCCCATCTGGTGGCAAAAGCATTGGAGCTTCAACTTTAGCATCAGTCCCTCCAATGAATATTCAGGGTTGATTTCTTTTAGGATTGACTGGTTTGATCTCCTTGCTGTCCAAGAGACTCTCAAGAGTCTTTCCCAGCACCACAATTCAAAAGCATTGATTCTTCAGTGCTCACACTTTATGGTCCAACTCTTACATCTATACATGACTCCTGGAAAGACTAGCCTTGACTACATGGATCTCTTTTTGGCAAAGTACAGTCTCTACTTGTACATCTGGGAGTCTTCTAGATAATGCCAAGTTAAGCAAGACTGGGAAATGATATATACTGTATCCTCTCTATGCATGCTTAAAATATAGCAAATTAAAGTTTCTGAGAGACACAATGTAAATAATTTTGTGTAATTTAGTGTTTGTCAAGTTTATTTTACCACAGAACTCTGTTGCAAGCACTGTCTACTAATAACCCACAGAAGACATTGTGAGGAATATTGGAAATACCAATCTTATAGCAACAGAAGTAAACGCTAAATCTAGCCTGACAATTGCACACGATTTAATTAAGTTTACTAAGAATTTAATTAAAAATTACTAAATTTTTGTTTGCTCGGTTTAAAATACCTAGATTTAGTTGACACATGAGTAGGAAGAAAGGGAAGAAAGTGTATGTTATTTCTGAGAAATGTCTAAAATCATTGTGCTTAAAAAGGCATAGGAAGCTGGAGTTTGGCTTCTTTTGGGACCTGGAGCAAATTGCAATATGTTTTTTGGTCTTGTGTTGCTTGTTTTTTAGTTTAGGATGTCAGGCAACCTCCTTTTGAATTCTGAAATTCCATGTCTAAAGACTAAATTTTTATGTCTCTTCTGCCTACTGAACCCTTTTTTATAAGAATCAGAATTAAAAGATATACCATATTGTATAATACTCAATATTTTGGTAGCAGTTTGTAGGCAGTCTTGAATTAGAGGCAGCCAATGAAGTGCCTTTGTTTACCATTCTCTAGTTGTGTGATTTCTCTTACTTGAAGAAGCCAAGAAAGAGGAAACATCCCCTCTATCATTCAAATCTTTTTCTTAATCAAATGGTAAATGATTTCCAAATAAATTGAAATCACCTCTAAGATCTCTTAGAGGATGAATGTTAGAGATGATTGAGAAATAATAGTACCAGAAAAGCTTGGGAATTCCCTTGGGAATTCTTCATTTATAGAAAGTAGTATTAAGTAATAACATTTACTGAAAGAATTTGTTCCGTTGAATACCCATGTTGTTACTAACCTTCTTCACAGCTTCCTGTATTCTTATTTAAACAATGAAAGACAGTTGGCCATAGAAATTTTAGTGGTGGGAATTCAGATGTACCTAACTAGTAGGACGTATAACTTGCTCCAATGTCTCTTTTAATGGAAAGTAGTTATTTGCATTTCTCACAAATCAAGCTCATCTAATCATTAAAGTTCTACCCTCTGATACTTGGCTTAACAATTATAAATAACCTCACTGAGATTTTAATCCCAGAGAATTAGTTAATATCTGTATAACATACATGACTTTCCAAAAAAGGATTTTATGCAATTCAGAATGATGTATAATTTATATAGGAAATAATGCTTTTTCTATGGCTAAATGGTTAACTTAAACTAATTAGAAGCCATGAGAATCTTAGTAAGCAAGTTAAGGCATCAAAAATTCTGATCTTGTCTTCATAATTTAACTTTGCTCCTTTTATTCAATGTGACAGGGCAGTTTAGTATTTTTAAGTTCAGTGGCTACTGCCGTATCATTCTCCGTGATTTTTATTGATTACACAATTTTCCTTTTATGTTTTCAGGTGAGAGTATTTCTTGTCTAAAGATGTGTCAAGGAGCCACTTTTTCTTAGTAATTCTCCTTACTCCTTCATCCAGTGAATATCATTTAATCTATATGGTTCATACAAGTATTCTGCTAAGGTAGAAATTCAAAATAAATGTGACTTCATTACATTCAAATTGTATTATTTTGCTGAAATATGTATTTTTAGTCCATTGAATAGTGTGGTGATTGTAAAACATGTATATCAAGTCTTTGACACTCCTTCCATCCAGAGCAGGGGTCTGTCTGCCCTCTCTATGAATCTGGACTGAGATTAGTGACTCAGTTGTAACTAAGAGCATCAGCAGCCTTTGTGTGGCTTCTGAGACTAGGTCATAAAAGGCCGCACAGCTTCCACCTATTTCCTCAGGATAACTCACTCTAGAGGAAGCTAACTGCCATGTAAGAAGTTTTATTATTCCAGTTCCACTGATGACTGAATACCAGACCACCTGACCTGCCTCTTGAGAAATCTGTATGCAGGTCAGGAAGCAACAATTAGAACTGGACATGGAACAACAGACGGGTTCCAAATAGGAAAAGGAGTACGTCAAGGCTGTATATTGTCACTCTGCTTATTTAAATTATATGCAGAGTACATCATGAGAAACGCTGGGCTGGAGGAAGCACAAGCTGGAATCAAGATTGCCAGGAGGAATATCAATAACCTCAGATATGCAGATGACACCACCTTTATGGCAGAAAGTGAAGAACTAAAGAGCCTCTTGATGCAAGTGAAAGAGGAGAGTGAAAAAATTGGCTTAAAGCTCAACATTCAGCAAACTAAGATCATGGCATCCGGTCCCATCACTTTTTGGCAAATAGATGGGGAAACAGTGGAAACAGTGGCTAACTGTATTTTTCTGGGCTCCAAAATCACTGCAGATGGTGACTGCAGCCGTGAAGTTAAAAGACGCTTACTCCTTGGGAGGAAAGTTATGACCAACCTAGATAGCATATTCAAAAGCAGAGACATTACTTTGTCAATGAAGGTCTGTGTAGTCAAGGCTATGATTTTTCCAGTGGTCATGTATGAATGTGAGAGTTGGACTATAAAGAAAGCTGAGCACCGAAAAATTGATGCATTTGAACTGTGGTGTTGGAGAAAACTCTTGAGAGTCCCTTGGACTGCAAGGAGATCCAACCAGTCCATCCTAAAGGAGATCAGTCCTGGGTGTGCATTGGAAGGACTGATGAAGCTGCAACTCCAATACTTTGGCCACCTGATGCAAAGAGCTGAGTCATTTGAAAAGACCCTGATGCTGGCAGGAGGGCAGCAGGAGAAAGGGACGACAGAGGATGAGATGGTTGGATGGCATCACTGACTCACTGGACATGGGTTTGGGTGGACTCCGGGAGTTGGTGATGGACAGGGAGGCCTGGTGTGCTGAGGTTCATGGGGTCGCAAAGAGTCAGACACAACTGAGTGACTAAACTGAACTGATGACTGAAAAAATGTGTCACTTGAAAGTTGAGAATTATACTTTATTTGGTGGACATTCTGAAGACTTAACCCTCAGATACAGATTCTCAAATGGCTCTGAAGGGCTGTTTTGAAGGAGTTAGGGTGGAGCCAGTGTTTGTAGGAATTTCTGCAAATTTTAGTAATAAAAAAACCCAGATAGAACATCAAAAGATTACTGTTAATAAAATCAGACACATCATGTAAATGTATTTAGCACTTTTATGTGTATGAGAAGAAACAAGAGTCTAGACTCATTGAAATAAACCCTTTGATATGTTTTTTTAATTTAATTTAATTTATTTATTTATTGCTGCAGGGGGTCTTTGTTGTTGCATGGAGTTTTCTCTAGTTGTGGTGAGTGGGTGCTGCTCTTCCTTACGGTGAGCTGGGTTCTCAATTTCAGTGGCTTCTCTTGTTGTGAAACACAGGCCATAGGCACACAAGCTTCATTAGTTGTGGTGTGACGGCTCAGTTGAGACTTGTGTAATTGTGGCTCTAAAGTGCAGAATCAGTCGTTGTGGTGCCTGGGCCCAGCTGCGCTGCAGCACGTGGAATCTTCCTGGACCAGGAAATCAAATCTATGTCCCCTACATTGGCAGGCAGATTTCTATCAATGGTACCACCATGGTAGTGCGATATTTTTTTAACTTTTATTTTATTTTCGAGTATAGTTGATTAACAATGTTGTGATAGTTTCAGGTGTACAGAAAAGTGATTCAGTCATACATATACGTGTATCTATTCTTTTTCGACTTCTTTTCCCATGGTTGTTACAGAATATTAAGTACAGTTCATGCACTTATAGTAGGTCCTTGTTGGTTATCCATTTTAAATATACCATTTTTAATAAATACATGTCAATCCTAAATTCCCTAATTAGCCTTTATCCATTCCTCTGTTGATGAACATTTAGGTTGCTTCTATATCTTGGCTAATGTAAACAGTGCTGCAATGAATTTGGGGATGTATTCAGACCATGTTTTTTTTCTGGATATATGCCTAGGAGTGGAATTGCAAGATCCTAAGATAGATCTGTTTTTAATTTTTTTTTAAGGAACTTCCATGCTGTTCTCCATTGTCATTGTACCAATTTGCATTCCCACCACAAATCAACCTGTGTGAAATACCACATCAACAGTTTGAAGAATAAAAACTGTATGATTGTCTCAGTAGATGCAGAAAAAGCTTTTGAGTAAATCATTCCTTTGATATTCACGTTACCTGTCTGGAGCTAGTATCCTGCTTTTCTCCATCCTGAATCCACTCAGAGTACACCCCTAGGGTGGCTACAGTGGCTAATGGCTTGATGGGTACAGGATCCTGTTTACTGATATGATGGGCAACATTCTTTATCCATACCACCTAAGCTGGAAAGACCATATGTAGGCACTCTGGTTCAAACTCACGCAGAGCTTCCAGTGCCCAGGTCACATCATCACCAGCCAGTGAGTGTGCCGTCTTGAATGGCTACAGACTTGTGCAGCTTTGACAGCCCCCTTGTGCCCAGATCTGACAGCGGACTTGCAAGAGACTCCATGTGAGAGGTGACAGCTTCACTCTTCAGAATTCCTGACCTAGGGACCTGTGAAACATACATATGTAAACAAGTGTACCTATTGTTTTATAGCATTCGATTTTGGTATACTTTGTCATGCAATAATAGTAACCAGAAAAGTGAATTCATTAAGTTACTTAAATCTCTTCTTACACCTTATTATATATTCCAAAAGATAATCATGATTTTTAAAAATTATTTTGCCTCAGAGCTAAACCCATTATATGAATACCTCATGAGTCAATCTTTACAAATTAGTAATATATTCTTCTAATTAAACATTGGTTATTATGTGTTGAAAATATAAATCAAAAATTCATATTTCAAAACAAAAACACTTAATTGGATTATGCTAGAGAAAGTTAATGTGCTATAGAGTTCAATTCTCAGCAAATTATACAATCACAGGCAGTTGTCTGAGTTTATATCCTAGTGTTCTGTGAGGCTTTGTACCTTGCTGCCCCATTTACCAGTAAGCTCAACTTGCTGAGTTGTATCGAGAGAGCTAGAACTCCTCAAGCCTTTGCTCAGAGGCCTTTCCTTAGTTTGTTTATATTTCCTGGAATTTTTATTATAAAAGTAACACATGCCTGTGCTTAAAATTTTATACGAAAAAATAAAGTGGAATGAAATAGTGGCCTCCCTGCCTCATATTCAGTCCCAATCACCACAAGAAACATTTAAATTAAATAGAATAGATAAGCTCCCTCTTCATTATATATAATTGATTATGTATACATTCCCCTCTATTGATTTGTCAGTGTTACATGTCTGCTCTTGACTGCTTACCATCACAGATGAAGGGTTTCATACACTTATATTCACCTACCACTTATTCACTTCCTCTGCTTCCTGATGGTTACATATAATTTTCAGGTTAATGGTGATTTTTTGACTAATAGTTGCCTTTATTGCTTTAAATAGTACACTTAAACATCAGTTTCTTGATTTATCTACCCTAGGCAATATTCTAATCCTTATTATGGTAAATGAAGGAATTCGAAGTTTTTCTCTTACTTAAATTTTCCTTGATTCATCATTCTGACTCCATATTATTTTTCTCTGAAAATTCTTTATCCATTCTACTGTTGGTAGATATTTTGATTATTTCCGCTTTTGAGACTATGATTAACAGTGCTTCTATGAGCATTCTTGTATTGCCATACTGAGCATGGTGGGCTACAGTCCATAGGGTTGCAAAGAGTCTGACAAGACGGAAGCAACTGAGCTGGAACACAAACATGCATATATCCCCTCCTTCTTGAGCATCCCTCTAACCCCACCTCCATCCATCCCTCTAGATTATTACAGAGGACTGAGCTGAGCTCCTTGTGCGATATAGCAGCTTCCCACTAGCTATCTATTTTACACATGGATATATATGTTTTATGTATTCACTTTTTAAGAGCCCTTTTATTGAAAATGACTGTTGCAAATATCTATTTATAGACTGCTTTTTTCACTCTCTGTGTAGTGTCTTTTGATGAAGTTATTTTTAATGTAGTCCAACTTACCTGTATTTCCCATTATGGATATTGCTTTAGTGTCATGTTTAATATGTCTTTCTCTATCCCCCAAATGTGGACATATTCTTTTTTGTTCTTTTTGAGAAGCTTTATTATTTTTGTCATTCAGTTTTAAATTTATATGAAGTGCTTGAAATTTATTTTTTCTGTGGTATAAATCAGAGGCACATTTTCATCTATTTCTACAGATTTTACCCAGAATCGTTTATCATTTTTTAAAGAAAAATGATAATTTTACTTCTTTCCAGTGTCTGTGCTTTTATGTCCTTTTCTTGCCTGACTGCGTTGGCTGCAACATTAAATAGAAGTGAGAACAGATACTTCTGCCATATTCCTAATCTTTGGTAGAAAGCATTCAGTCTTTTGATATTAAATACGATGTTACACCTAAGTTTTTCTTAGGTACACTTTAAAGTTAAAGAAGGTTCCTTCTGTTCTTAATGTTCTAAGAGGTTTTAATCCCGAAACTACTTCTTTTTTTAAATCTCTTTATTCTGTTAACATGGTGAATTACATTGATGGCTTTGTGAATGTTAAATCAAGCTTGCATTTTCAGGAGAACTTCATTTGACCAAGATACATTATCCTTTGTATATTCTGCTAGATTTAATCCTCCAATATTTTATTAAATATTTTAACATCTCTGTTCATGAGGGATATTGGTCTCTAGTTTCTTTTGGGGTGAAATGTCTTTATATGATCTGAGTTTCAGAAAAATGCTTTGAAATGAATTAGGAAGAATCCTGCTTCTCTCTTTCTAAAAGGGACTTTATAGGATTGGTGTTATTTTCTTTTAAAATGTTTCATGTATATAGTCCTCTGGGCCTGAAGTTGTCTTTGTGAAAAGGTTTATAATTATAGATTGAATTTCTTTACAGAGCTCTCTGAGTTCCATCTTTCTTACTGAGTCAGTATTGGCAATTTGCATCATTAAAGAAATTTCAATTTTATTGAAGTAGATGGTTATATTGTCATAAGTAATATTGTCCTTTTATTTTTCTTTTACCATCTGTGGGATCTGAAGTGGTGTTCCCTCTTTCATTCCTGACATTAGTAATCTATATCTTCTCACCACTTTCTAAATCATTCTGGTTAGAGATAACCTTTATTCATCTTTTCAAAATATCAGTTTTTTATTTAGTTGATTTTTCTCTATCATACGTCCATTTTCTGTTTCCTCAGTGTCCACTTTTATTTATAGTCTTCTCTTTCTTATACTAACTTTACTCTTCTTTCAGTTTTTAAAATGGAAGCTTAGATAATTTATTTTAGAAATGATTGTTATAAACAACTTCAGACCAGTACTTTGGAATCTTTGCTCTAGTGGACAATATATTTCTTAAGCTTTTTCAAGAGAAAATAAACTCCCAAATTAGATACATAAGTATACAAGAAATTATAAAGAAAAAGGCAAAATATATCCACTTTTTAAATGGGTTGGGGAGGACCTCATAGATTGTTGTATAGTAATATACTTCAAGATCCTGAAAGGGCAGATAACCTCAGTGGTATGAAACATGGCTCCAAAGAATGGAAGAAAGAAGAGAAATACTTCTCTGCTCATTCTGATGTTAATACGAAAATGAGGTAAGAATGGTGTAAAATGGGAAAGTTACATGTCACTTCACCACGATAGAAAAAAGGGCAAATTATGGTTATAGAAACCTGAACAGGTTCATAACCAGGCCACCTCTTCCATTCTTCATATTGTGCCTGCTCTCCGTCATTTTTTCCTCTTGCTCAGTCTTATCATTGACTTTTCTATTTCCTTTTTCTTCTTATAAAGAATCAATTTTTGGCTCTGATGCTTTCAGCTGTAGCTTTCTTAATATATATATATATATGTATATATATATATTTGTTTTTATATTTATGTCTCATTTTTCTTATTTAATTTTCAGGCTCATTATTCACTATTTAAAAACATTTTTAAGCTCTTTATTAAAATTTTTAAGTGTACATAAATTGGATTGGTTTAATGAACCCCATGTAACTGTAAACTTTTTCCATAAACAGCAATATATGATATCTTGTTTCATATTCTCTCCCTTTTTAAAATTTTACATTAATACAACAAAGCAGCTTTCAGACATCATGCCATTTCATATGGAAATATTTCAATGTGCATTTCTGACTGATAACAACTGTTTAGCAAAATCACCATTCTGTCATCACACCAAACAAAGTTAATAAATAAGTATCTAAATATTACCTGATACCCTGTCCATATCAGAACTTACTCAGATAGCTAAAACATTCTTATAGTCAGTTTGTTTACAGTAGGATCTAAGTTGTGCCCTCATGTTGCATTAATTTACTATGAATCTTTAGGGTTATTTTCTAACTCTCATTTATCTCATTTTTTAATTTCTATAAATCTAGTGAGAAACCAGGTCTTTTTTTTTTTTTTTTTACTGTTCAGTTCAGTCGCTCAGTTGCGTCCAACCCTTTGCAACCCCATGAACCGTAGCACACCAGGCCTCCTTGTCCATCAACAACTCCTGGAGTCTATCCAAACTCATGTCCATTGAGTTGATGATGCTGTCCAACCATCCTGCCCTCAATCTTACCAGCATCAGGGTCTTTTCAAATGAGCCAACTCTTTGCATGAGGTGGCCAAAGTATTGGAGTTTCGGCTTCAACATCATTCATTCCAATGCACACCCAAGACTGATCTCCTTTAGAATGGACCGGTTGGATCTCCTTGCAGTCCAAGGGACTCTCAAGAGTCTTCTCCAACACCACAGTTCAAAAGCATCAATTCTTCGATGCTTAGCTTTCTTTATAGTTCAACTCTCACATCCATACACGACTACTGGAAAAGTCATAGCCTTGACTAGACGGACTTTCGTTGATGAAGTAACGTCTCTGCTTTTTAATATGCTATCTAGGTTGGTCATAACTTTCCTCCCAAGGAGTAAGAATTTTTTAATTTCATGGCTGCAGTCACCATCTGCAGTGATTTTGGAGCCCCCAAAAATAAAGGCTGACACTATTTCCACATCTATTTGCCATGAAGTGATGGGACCGGATGCCATGATCTTAAGTTTCCTGAATGTTAAGCTTTAAGCCAACATTTTCACTCTCCTCTTTCACTTTCATCAAGAGGCTCTTTAGTTCTTCTTCACTTTCTGCCATAAGGATGGTGTCATCTGCATATCTGAGGTTATTGATATTTCTCCTGGCTATCTTGATTCTAGCTTGTGCTTCCTCCAACCCAGCGTTTCTCATGATGTTCTCCCCACATAAGTTAAATAAGCAGGGTGACAATATACAGCCTTGACGTACTCCTTTTGCTATTGGGAAACCATCTGTTGTTCCATGTCCAGTTCTAACTTGCTTCCTGACCTGCATATAGGTTTCTCAAGAGGCAGGTCAGGTGTTATGGTATTCACATCTCTTTCAGAATTTTCCACAGTTTATTGTGATCCATGTAGTCAAAGGCTTTGGCATAGTCAAAGGCTTTGGCATAGTCAATAAAGCAGAAATAGATGTTTTTCTGGAACTCTCTTGCTTTTTTGATGATCCAGCAGATGTTGGCAACTTGATTTCTGGTTCCTCTGCCTTTTCTAAAACCAGCTTGAACATCTGGAAGTTTGTGGTTCACGTATTGCTGACACCTGGCTTGGAGAATTTTGAGCATTACTAGTGTGTGAGATGGGTGCAATTGTGTGCTAGTTTGAGCATTCTTTGGCAGTGCCTTTCTTTGGGATTGGAATGAAAACTGACCTTTTCCAGTCCTGTGGCCACTGCTGAATTTTTCAAATTTGTTGGCACTTTGAGTGCAGCACTTTCACAGCATCATCTTTCAGGATTTGAAATAGCTCCACTGGAATTCCGTCACCTCCACTAGCTTTGTTCGTAGTGTTGCTTCCTAAGGCCCACTTGACTTCACATTCCAGGATGTCTGGCTCTCAGTGTGTGATCACACCATGGTGATTATCTGGGTCAGGAAGATCTTTTTTGTACAGTTCTGTGTATTCTTGCCACTTCTTAATATCTTCTGTTTGTTTTCAGTTCATACCATTTCTGTCCTTTATTGAGCCCATCTTTGCATGAAATGTTCCCTTGGTATCTCTAATTTTCTTGAAGAGATCTCTAGTGTTTCCATTCTATTGTTTTCCTCTATTTCTTTTTATTGATCTCTGTAGATTTGTATATTCTGGAAGTAGCAGATTGCTGCCTTGTAGATTCATTTAGGTTGTTTTTTCATTCCCTGAGTTTTCTATGGTTAAATGTGATGATTAGATTCAGGATCAGTCATTTTGACAACAATACTCCATAAGTGGGATTGTAAACGTACTACTTGAATCACTTTGTCGGGAACATGGCATCTAGGCTGTACAATGTCCTTATCTCTTCTCTTCCATTATCTTTTCACGTGATATTTTTACCGTCTTTTTTGGGCTTCCTTTTTTAAAATAAATGCTCAAGTTATTCAAAATTATGTACTTTTTAGAAATCATATGATTGTACATGAAATTTCCATTGTGATCTGTGGTTTGATTTATGTTATTTAGATAGAGCTTTCTAAAAGTTCTTTTCCTAATACATGGGTAGAGATTTTTTGTTTTTAGTTTTCTTATACTTCGTTTTTCTTTTTCTGATTGTTGTTGCTATTTTAACTCATTAGTCCCCTATGGTCAGAAAATAAGGTGTGTTTTTATCACCTTTTTGGATTTATTTAGGTTATACTATGTCATGGAAAATTTCAGATTTTTTTTCCTTTGTATGCTGCTTTACATATATGTTCTTTGTATGTCTTTGTTTCCTTAAAAAAAAAATTGTCAGATGCCCGTTTATGTCCATTTGTACCTGATAGCAAACTTTCCAGCTGTCATATTTGAATATCATTTATCCTCTCATTTGCAATGGCCATCAGTTATTGAGAAAAGTGAACTAATCTCTCATTATAGTAGTGGATTTGTGAATTTCTCTCCATCTTTTATATAAGGACGCTATATTGTTGAGTACATAGGTTGATAATTATTACATTTTTTCTGGATTGTTCTTTTTGTGATTATGTAATTAATCACTTTTAAACTCCCTAATATTTGTTAGCTTATTCCATTTTGTATTTAAGACAGCTGTATTACAAGTTACTGCTTTTTGTTTGTTTTAACTCAGTACCTACTAATATATATTTCTGCCATTTTATTTTAAATATTTTAGTTTTTTTCATGTTTTAGATATTTCTCTTATGGAAGATTATAGTTGGATTTTATTTTTTAAATCAAGAATCTCCACTTTGAATTATTCTTTCATTTTAAAAAAATCTTTAGAAGTTTTATCCTAAAATTGACAAATATATTGTTATTGAAACAAAGTATTTTAGCCACAGATTAAGTAAGTCTTTTCTATATAAAAACGTATTGCTAGTAGAAAAGATTGTTTCATATATCTTGTAAATTGTCCATAACATGATTCTTTTTCACTTCAAATTACTAGTGTTTGCATTTATCATTCATTTCTTTGATATTTACATATTTTAAACACTAGTCATTGGTATTTTCACATCTTTGAGTTTTCTGTCTTAAATTTCATGTCAAGCCTAACGCACACTTTATTTGAAGTGTTTTCTATCAAATTATTGACTCTAAAATCTTTACTGCTTTTTCAATATTGCGTTTATTTTTCCATGTTCTATTTGTACTATATTTAGTCAGAATTGTTCATTGCAAAAAAGAATGTGGAATTCTGAAAAACAGTAGAAGGTAAAATGTAATAACTGTACAACTTGTGATGATGCTGTTTTAACACAGAACATACTGCTTTATTAGCCATATAGCTTTATTGGTAAGGGCAGGTTACTATCAGTTGGTAATGGTTCTGGACTTCAAGTAAAGAAGAGCTAGTCTAATTAATTATGGCATTTCTAACCTCAGTTAATTTGCTGTTTTAGTGAAGGCTTCAATAAGACCTACTAATGTTTTCCCCCAGGTGACAATAAATATTACAGAAAGAATACGTTTTACCAAATAGGTTTTGAATTATAGCTCTTTAGAAACCCACATAGTGCAGGCAAGTTTGCATGACAGGAGCATTCTATGGGGGCTCTCTTGTGACCTTTTAATTTTCCATGAAAAATGCACATAGAATATGAAAGAACAGGCAATAAAAACATGGTCTGCATGGGAGCAATCACAGAGGCTTCTCTTTGTATTTCCTCAGAGACCAAGACATCCAGTGGCACCTAGTTCTACATGGTTTGAATTGCCTTGGCAGCAGTTTTGTTCCAGTTTTGAAAACTTTAGTTGCCATAGCTGTAATTTGACTATCATATATTTTTCTCATGTTTTAAAATGCTACTTTATTTCACTATATTATAGAGGGTCTTTGGGGGCATTCCTAAAATATTGAGAGAGATTAGTCTTTATTCAGAGTAGAGTTTGTTGCAGTTACAGAAGAGAAGGAACAGCTTAAGATCAGCCCCTGGTTCCACTATCAGTGTGAAAGGCCCAGGATGGATAAGTCCACAGGGATTGTTGTGACTTGTCTGTATATCCAGCCCCTCCAAGGACTGGGAGTGAATTAAATGATGTAATTCAAGGAACAAAGAGTCGGGCATGACTGAGCAACTGAACTGAACTGAATTCAAGGAACACAGCAATTGAAAACCAGACGCTTAGACCACTAAGCCATCCCTTCTGGCATGTTGTAAAACATGAACTTGTAAATATAGCAGGTAATTGAAATTAAGATTTTGGATAGGGGCATTGTTAGCAGCCCTCCTCTAGCTTTCACTGCTTAAAGACTTTTAGAAGTTTATTTAACAGTTCATTTTAATGCAGTTGCTGTCAGAATTAATTAGGGCTTTTCATGTTTTTTTTTTCTTTTTCTTGTATTTTTTAACTCTTCTTTGATGAGACTGTTAATAATAAAATGTGTCTGAACTTAAAAGTGCATCCAAACTGAAGATGGAAAATATTCCCTATTTTGGGACATGATATTTTGAGCTCTCTTTTTAGTTTCCATTAAATTATAGTTTAAAAAAAAAGAAAAACACACAACTTGTTCCTTCACTGATTAAAACTGCCATTCTTTGTCTATCAAACAATATACCTTCTGTAAACTAGATGCTCCATTTATTTTTTTTTTCAGTGCTAATTAAATAACAGAGGTTCTTAGTCTGAACTGGGGCATGGAACATGACTTTTTTTAAGCCTGGCATCCTATAACTAGCGTTTTTTAAAAAGTCATTGACCATGACCATTTGATGAGTAAATTGTCTCTATTTCTTCCTGTCTTTAGTACTATGGTCAAAAATGGTCATATTTAACAGCTTCTCATTTCATAAAATGGCATTTGTAGTGAGGATATTTGAAAATGAAAGAGATAAAGAATCTATGGAAATATTGCTTTATCCAATAGTGGGTATAGGGAAAAGTAAAAGTCTGTGAAAAGTAGTATTTTGAAAAGCCATCAATGTGAAATGAATGTCATCATTTCATCAGTTTTAATGTTAAAAGAGTTTCAGATGGAAAATATCACCAATGAAAACATCATTAAAAAGCAAAGAAACTCCACCAGGTTTAAAGTGTTGCTAATCACAACAGCTTTACAGGTTGCAATAAGAAAAATAGGTCTAAACTCATTCCATGTGGTGGTATCATCTGTTGACTAGATGCCCTACCTAGTTCAGTTCAGTCACTCAGTCGTGTCTGACTCTTTGCGACCGCATGAATTGCAGCACACCAGGCCCCCCTGTCCACCACCAACTCCCAGAGTTCACTCAAAGTCACGTCCATCGAGTCAGTGATGCCATCCAGCCATCTCATCCTCTGTCGTCCCCTTCTTCTCCTGCCCCCAATCCCTCCTAGCATCAGAGTCTTTTCCAATGAGTCAACTCTTTGCATGAGGTGGCCAAAGTACTGGAGTTTCAGCTTTAGCATCATTCCCTCCAAAGAAATCCCAGGGCTGATCTCCTTCAGAATGGACTGGTTGGATCTCCTTGCAGTCCAAGGGACTCTCAGGAGTCTTCTCCAACACCATATTTCAAAAGCATCAATTCTTTGGCGCTCAGCCTTCTTCACAGTCCAACTCTCACATCCATACATGACCACTGAATAAACCATAGCCTTGACTAGATGGACCTTAGTTGGCAAAGTGATGTCTCTGTTTTTGAATATGCTAGCTAGGTTGGTCATAACTTTCCTTCCAAGGAGTAAGCGTCTTTTAATTTCATGGCTGCAGTCACCATCTGCAGTGATTTTGGAGCCCAAAAAAAGAAAGTCTGACACTGTTTCCACTGTTTCCCCATCTGTTTCCCATGAAGTGATGGGACCGGATGCCATGATCTTCATTTCCTGAATGTTGAGCTTTAAGCCAACATTTTCACTCTCCTCTTTCACTTTCATCAAGAGGCTTTTTAGTTCCTCTTCACTTTCTGCCGTAAGGGTGGTGTCATCTGCATATCTGAGGTTATTGATATTTCTCCTGGCAATCTTAATTCCAGCTTGTGTTTCTTCCAGTCCAGCGTTTCTCATGGTGTACTCTGCATAGAAGTTAAATAAGCAGGGTGACAATATACGGCCTTGACGTACTCCTTTTCCTATTTGGAACCAGTCTGTTGTTCCATGTCCAGTTCTAACTGTTGCTTCCTGACCTGCATACAGATTTCTCAAGAGGCAGATCAGCTGGTCTGGTATTGCCATCTCTCTCAGAATTTTCCACAGTTTATTGTGAGCCACACAGTCAAAGCTGCTGGCATAGTCAATAAAGCAGAAGTAGATGTTTTTCTGGAACTCTCTTGCTTTTTCCATGATCCAGCAGATGTTGGCAATTTGATCTCTGGTTCCTCTGCCTTTTCTAAAACCAGCTTGAACATCAGGGAGTTCACGGTTCACGTATTGCTGAACCCTGGCTAGGAGAATGTTGAGCATTGCTTTAGAGCGTGTGAGATGAGTGCAATTGTGCGGTAGTTTGAGCATTCTCTGGCATTGCCTTTCTTTGGGATTGGAATGAAAACGGACCTTTTCCAGTCCTGTGGCCACTGCTGAGTTTTCCCCATTTGCTGGCATATTGAGTGCAGCACTTTCACAGCATCATCTTTTAGGATTTGAAATAGCTCCACTGGAATTCCATCACCTCTACTAGCTTTGTTCGTAGTGAAGCTTTCTAAGGCCCACTTGACTTCACATTCCAGGATGTCTGGCTCTAGATGAGTGATCACACCATCGTGATTATCCTAGTCATGAAGATCTTTTTTGTACAGTTCTTTTGTGTGTTCTTGCCACGTCTTCTTAATATCTTCTGTTTCTTTTAGGTCCATACCATTTCTGTCCTTTATTGAGCCCATCTTTGCATGAAATGTTCCCTTGGTATCTCTAATTTTTTTGGAGAGATCTCTAGTCTTTCCCATTCTGTTGTCTAGCCCTACCTAGGAAACTGCTAAAGAATGACTTCAAATCTGGCAGTGAGATTACAGGGGAGGATAAAATTAAGGGGTTCCCTTGTGGCCATTTCCCACCAGCCACCAAATTGCTATACATTTCTCTTTGGGGTTAGAAGACAAACTGAACCTAAAGGCTCATGGAGTCTCTTCTGTATTTACTGGAGCAGAGGGTAAGACTGCATCTATTATTTTGCTCATACTCTCTTTTTCATCCATTGAGCATCCTAACCATTATGCTTTCTGCATGCATGCATTTCTGTCTTTAAGAATGAATTAACGCCAAGCTTTTTCTTTATCACTGTATTTGTGATCTGACCATTCCATAGAAGAAGGTGATCCACAGAAAAGTAATCAATAATTTAATTATATAAGCCTATTATTTTTGTTTCCTGTTGCCATTCCCTTCTGAAGAGCTATTAAATACTGTGATTTTAATCTACTGTGATTGCCTCACAAGTGGATAGGCCATTTGCTGTATTTTGTAGAGACAGATCACCTGAGGGTCCTCAGCTACTGCAGAAGTATTTCCCTTGTTATAAGAAGAGCAGAGAGAGGTTTACATCACCACTCAGTTTAAAAACTCTCATCTGTCAGGAAGCATGCACTTCTCTATGCCACCCTGGTTGTTCATTAAAAGTGAGGTTTCATCACTGATTAGGCATGGCTGAGGGCTGGGGTGATGGTGTTGTGACAGACATCTTAACAAAAATTGGATTAGAAGAAACTCTCTATTTTGTTAAAGTCCAGGGAATCTTTCATTAGAAAACTTCTTTCTTGTTTGGGGCTCTGTTTTGTTGTTTTACATGGAATTGAGTAAGTGATCTGTAATATACAGAAAAATAACTGCTTGTTCCTTTTCAAACCATTCTTTTCTATTATACGTATCATGGTAGAAAAATATAGTTCAAGGAACATTCAAATATTACAACTATTTATAAATTTATATTTTGTTAAAAAGTCACTCAGCAGAAAGGTACAGTTTTTCTTTGGCTTGTTATTTCTGCATACAGTTATGAAAAAGTGCACTGGCCTATGTTTCTTTGGGAGGAGTCATGAGAATACAGTCTGGCTCACAATCAGACAATGGGGTGGGTGCACTGCCTTGTTCACAGATTCATTCATTCACTAAATATAAACACTCATGATAAGCTAATAAAAATAAATATCACAATAATTCAAGTCTATGCCCTGATCAGTAGCACTGAAGAAGCTGAAGTTGAATGGTTATATGAAGACCTTCAAGACCTTCTAGAACTATCATCCCAAAAAGATGTCCTTTTCATTATAGGCGACTGGAATGCAAAAGGAGGAAGTTAGGAGATACCTGAAGTAACAGGCAAATTTGGCCTTGGAGTACAGAAGGAAGCATGGCAAAGGCTAATAGAGTTTTGCCAAGAGAACGCATTGGTCATAGCAAACACCCTCTTCCAACAACACAAGAGAAGACTCTATACATGGACATCACCAGATGGTCAATACCAAAATCAGACTGATGATATTCTTTGCAGCCAAAGATGGAAAAGCTATATACAGTCAGCAAAAAGAAGACCAGCAGCTGACTGTAGCTCAAATCATGAACTCCTTATTGCCAAATTCAGACTTATATTGAAGAAAGTAGGGAAAAACACTAGACCATTCAGGAATAACCTAAATCAAATCCATTACAATTATACAGTGGAAGTGACAAGTAGATTCAAGGGATTAGATTTGGTAGAGTACATGAAGAGCTATGGACAGAGGCTCATGACATTGTACAGGAGGCAGAGATCAAGACCATAGCCAAGAAAAAGAAATGCAAGAAGGCAAAATGGTTGTCTGATGAGGCCTTACATATAGCTGTGAAAAGAAGAGAAGCAAAAGGCAAAGGAGAAAAGGAAAGATATACCCATTTGAATGAAGTGTTCCAAAGAATAGCATGGAGAGATAAGAAAGCCTTCCTCAGGATCAGTGCAAAGAAATAGAGGAAAACAATGGAATGGGGAAGAATAGAGACCTCTTTAAGAAAATTAGAGATACCAAGGAAATATTTCATGCAAAGATGGACACAAGAAAGGACAGAAATGATATGGACCTAACACAAACAGATGATATTAAGAAGAGGTGTCAACAATACACAGAAGAACTATACAAAAAAGATCTTCATGACCCAGATAACCACGATGGTGTGATCACTCACTTAGACCCAGACATCCTGAAATGTGAAGTCAAGTGGGCTTTAGGAAGCATCACTGTGAACAAAGCTAGTGGAGGTAATGGAATTTCAGCTGAGCTATTTCAAATCCTAAAAGATGATGCTGTGAAAGTGCCGCACTCAATATGTCAGCAAATGGGGAAAACTCAGCAGTGGCCACAGGACTGGAAAATATCAGTTTCCATTCTAATCCAAAAGAAGGGCAATGCCAAAGAATGTTCCAACTACTGCCCAATAACACTCATCTCACATGCTAGCAAATTAATGCTTACAGTTCTCCAAGCCAGGCTTCCACAGTATGTGAACTGTGAACTTCCAGATGTTCAAGCTGCATTTAGAAAAGCCACAGAAACCAGAGATCAAATTGTCAACATTTGTTGGATCATAGAAAAAGCAAGAGAGTTCCAGAAAAACATCTACTTCTGCTTTATTGACTATACCAAAGTCTTTGACTGTGTGGATCACAACAGACTGTGGAAAATTCTGAAAGAGATGGGAATACTAGACCACCTGACCTGCCTCCTGAGAAATCTGTATGCAAGTCAGAAAACAACAGTTAGAACTGAACATGGAACAACAGACTGGTTCCAAATTAGGAAAGGAATACATCAAGTCTGTATATTGTCACCCTACTTATTTAACTTATATGCAGAGTATATCTTGTGAAATACCTTGCTGGATAAAGCACAAGCTGGAATCAAGGTTGCCAGGAGAAATATCAATAACCTCAGATACGCAAATGATACCACACTTATGGCAGAAAGTGAAGAAAAACTAAAGAGCCTCTTGATGAAAGTGAAAGAGGAGAGTTAAAAAGTTGGCTTAAAGCTCAACATTCAGAAAACGAAGATCATGGCATCTGGTCCCATCACTTCATGGCAAATAGATGGGGAAACAGTGGAAACAGTAGCAGACTTTATTTTGGGGGCTCCAAAATCACTGCAGATTGTGGCTGCAGCCACGAAACAGAAATGTTTGCTCCTTGGAAGAAAAGCTATGACCAACCCAGACAACATAAGAAAAAGTAGAGACGTTACTCTGCCAAACAAGGTCCATCTAGTCAAAGCTATGGTTTTTCCAGTAGTCATGTATGGGTGAGAGATGGACTATAAAGAAAGCTAAGCACTGAAGAATTGATGCTTTTGAACTGTGGTGCTGGAAAAAACTCTTGAGAGTCCCTCGGACTGCAAGGATTTCAAACCAGTCAATCCTAAAGGAATCAGTCCTGAATATTCATTGGAAGGACTGATGCTGAAACTGAAACTCCAGTACTTTCACTGCCTTATGCAAATAACTGACTCATTGGAAAAGACCCTAATGCTGAGAAAGATTGAAGTCAAAAGAAGAGGACGACAGAGGATGAGATGGTTGAATGGCATTACTGACTCAATGCACATGAGTTTGAGCAATCTCTGGGAGTTGGCGATAGACAACGAAGCCTGGCATGCTGCAGTCCATGGGGTGGCAAAGAGTCGGACACAACTGAGCAGCTGAACTGAATAAAAATCAAGCAGAGACCAACATGAACTGACTGGCTTGCTTTCTTCCAACTTTGTATGATGGGAGCCATGTTAGCTGCATGAGGATTTCAGGTGACATTTGTTATACAGTGTTTCCTGAGCCTGTGTACCGTGTTCTTGAAACCTAGTGAATGCAGAGATGGGAGAGTTGGTAGTGATGCACATGCTGTGCTGAAAGAATTGTTCTGTGTCTTCAATTCAGTCACTCAGTCGCGTCTGACTCTTTGCGACAACCCTGGACTCCAGCACGCCAGTCTTTCCTGTGACTTGGGGAAAAACTTTATGAAAGTGGTTTATGGCTTTTATGTTAGAGGAATCAGAATTTTTAAGTGATCTAACAGTTCATCCTCTAGCAGTTTTCATTGCTTAAATTTCTCATCCTGCA
Source organism: Capra hircus (assembly GCF_001704415.2). Taxonomy (NCBI): domain Eukaryota; kingdom Metazoa; phylum Chordata; class Mammalia; order Artiodactyla; family Bovidae; genus Capra; species Capra hircus. Next base: position 42,515,480 of record NC_030809.1, on the reverse strand, counting down.
GAATTGCTCCACTAACTATGCCCATTTGGTGAATCTGAATGGGTTTCAAAGATTAATCCAGATACGGTGTTTGGATTAAATAATCACCATATAATACGAGCAGTTTTAAGAATGTGAATTAAGAAATCTAATTAGAATGTAACCTTGCCCCATACTTGTAGTAATTTTCTCAATCAGAGGTTGGAGGAAGAGATTTAAGCTGAGAGGCTGAAACTTGTCAGTCCCAGAATAGGCGACAAATGAGCTAGTACTCATCAGAGCATTGGACCTTTAGCCCTCACACATTCAACAGTTGAAATTTCATACATACTGCATGTAAGCCAAAGGTCCAGAGCATGTGATAATTTGTAATTTTGCCACAGCACGATGTGACTAAGAAGTTCATGTGTAGGACTGACTTAGCTTGTCAAGGAGGCTTCAGAAAAGATCACAGTATTTGCTGACAGATTTTGAAGGGATGTCTGTATTGCACCTCTCCCCTCCCTGGAGGATCTCAGGAAAGTGATGAGCAGTGTGGTTGGTAATATATCCCCCTACATCCACTCTAGTTTTCTGTCTGTAGCAGCCACGTCCTTCCCTATTCAGTTATTGTCCCTTATACATGGCAATCACTGTTTAAAGATGTGTCTGTGAAAATATGTATTATCATTTCTGTGGGACCAACCTCTTATGATTCTGTCAAAGATATGGGCTTGGATTAACAGCTGAATATCAGTTCTTAACCTTGAGATCATATTAAGACTGAGGAATGTAGAAAGCCTGGACATTTTGTGCAGAATTCTGGATGTGTGTGCATGTATGCATCTATATTGGGAGGGGAACCATTATTGTCATTAGTTTCGTAGGTGACTGTGACTTGGTCACAAATGATCAAAAAGTTTTAGAAACACGGTTTTAGATGGAGCATAGCTAATTTCTGTTAGTCTGTTGGCTTATACCTGCTGTTGAACATGGAATGGGGCTGAGGTTGGAGAAAGACTAGCAGCGCAATTGGGATCTGTCTGGTGTTCAGTGGAGTTCAATTATGGAGCATGTAAAAGGGAACAGTGCCGAGAACAGTCACTATCAACTCCTCTCCAGCCTCTCTGTTATTCCCTCTGCAGAATAAGCTCTTTAAGGTGAAGAATATATATTTTACCCCTGGCATTTGACACAGTGCCTGGAACAAAGGGGACTTAAATAAGTGTTTGTGAACTGAATTATTACCATTTTATCCATGGGTTCACTAGTCATGAGCAACCATATCATTTAGTATATTTTGATTCTCAAGAACATCTCTTTGGCAAATAATAAGGACTTAGCTTAGAACCCTTCCTTAGCTGCTTATGTTTGCATTTGCTTTTGGTTAGCTTCTGAAACAGAAGCACGAAGGTACTGAGTAAAGTCAAGGTGTAAAAGGGAGTCAGCTGGGATGAGAGTGAGCATAGAGAGGAAAAGTTATATGAAGTGACATGATGGGGCAAGAGGAAAGGATGGAGGACCAGCCTGGAGATTGGTGGCTGAAAGCAGTGAGCAGGGGATAGGGAAGCAGAATGCTGTGGCAGTTTCCAAAGGAGGAAGCATTGCTTCTCTATCTAGAAGCAACTGCAGGATGGGGTTTGGCAGCATGAAGAAAATGATCATGTCCTGCTTCAGAGGACTCCTGAGGAAGTGGTTTCACTGGGCAAAGTCAATTTTCATTTAAATCAAAGTGGCAGAGTGAATACTAGAAGAAATTTCTGAATTTGTGAAAGAATTTCAAAGCATTCTTGAAAATAGTGGAGAAGGAAGGGTTGGAGGCATTTAGGAAGGGATATACTCTTAAAGGATAAAGGATGCCCGAAGAGGAAAAAACAGGGCAAAAGACAGTTGATCCAAGAAATTTTATTACCATGACCCGAGTTTGGATATAAAGAAATGAGAAAGCACAAAGAAAAGAGGAATATTGAGCAAAAGTTTCAAAACAGCTTTGCTGCAATGATGGGCCCTTGCTCCCAGTCCTGCCTCAGGTGGAAGGTCCCCACCATGATCAGAACTCTCCGGTCTGGAGGTCCAGGATGTTGGGGTTTCAATAGGACAGGGTCCCTTTCCCAGCTGACCAAAGCCTGACAAACTCAAGCTTCTAGCCACTGTAGAACTTAAATGGTTTTAAATATTGGTTTAAATATATTTTACAAATAACAAGTCGTTCTAAATTATATTATAAGAAATAGAATATAAAAGCTCACATTGGAGGAAAAAATGGCAACCCATTCCAGAACTCTTGCCTGGAAAATTCCATGGGTAGAGGAACCTGGCAGGCTACAGTCCATGGGGTCGCAAAGAGTCAGCCACGACTGAGCACATCAATACGTAAAAGCACATACAGAGACATAAACACCAGGTACAAATTGGTGCCTCCTCTTTTACTTCAGTTATTTCAATCCATAAATAAAGATTAGCTTTCAATTCTGCTTTAATTTCTCTTGCCAGAGATGGCTCTGGTGATGATTCTAGCCAGCTTACAGCTTTGAATGCAAAGACTGTGTCATATTCATCTTTGATTTCTAATCTCCATTCCTCTTTCCCTCAAAGCCCAGAGTCATGCATAATGACTCAGCACATTTTACAGGATTCATTAATGTTAGGATATATATATATATATGTAGGAGAAGGAAATGGCAACCCACTCCAGTACTCTTGCCTGGAAAATTCCATGGATGGAGGAGTCTGGTAGGCTACAGTCCATGGGGTCGCAAAGAGTCGGACACCACTGAGTGACTTCACTTTCTTTCTTTCTATAGTTTCTTTTGGAGAAGGAAATGGTTATCCACTCCAGTGTTTTTGCCTGGAGAATCCCATGGATGGAGGAGCCTGGTGGGCTGCAGTCTATGGGGGTGCAAAAAGTCGGACACGACTAAGCAACTAACACACACACACACACACACATATCACACACACACACGCACACACACACACACACACACACACACACATATTTGTCTACCAAATGTTCCCTAAGAGCTGTTAAGGGAAAGAATTTCTAGGGAAATGGTTTCTTATTCCAGTGAACTCCTCTCTGAAGTGGAATATTTGTCATATTTCAGTCCTGTGATAGGTATACAAAGATGGAGAAGACACCTTCCACGTTCCTCGTCTCAATAAGGGAGACACACCTGTAAAGGAGCCATCACTTACCCTGAGATGAATGCCGCTGTAGAGCATCTGTGTGGCGCACAAGTGGCCTGAGGAGGGAGACTAAGTCTGTGCACAGTGTTCTAGGGAAGAGCGCCCACTCTGCTAGAGGATTTTCAAGGATGGATGGAGGTTTGCCAGGCAAGCAGTGGCCTAGACAGCTATTAACGGCTCAGTCGGTGAAATGTTCTTAATCAAGACAGTGGTTTCCACCCACTCCTCAAAGTCCGTAAGCAGTTTGAAGAGGAAGACATCTGTGTTCGAATAGAAATGTATGTTGGTTTCCTCACATGACTTGAGGAGGTTCTGGTTTGGTTATAGCTACTTCTGCAGCTTTCTTCTGCTGAGAAAGATTGAAGGCAAAAGGAGAAGGGAGCACCAGAGGATGAGATGGTGAGATAGCATCACTGACTCAGTGGACCTGAGTTTAAGCAAACTCCAGAAGGTAGCAGAGGACAGAGAGGGCTGGCCGGCTACTCTGCCAGGCCCCAGAGTGTTGGGCATGGTGTAGCAGCTGAGCAGCAACCTCTGCAGCATCTCTTCCCAATCTCTGTTGTGTCTCCACACCTAGAAGCACAAAATATAAACCAAAGCTTTTGCAGACTGCTGCCCATGACTATGGCTATCCTTCGTGGGCCATACCCCCACACTATTTAGAGCTGCTTCTACATGCTGTTAAAACCCAAGATGTTGCATTCTACTCCAGATAACCCCACTTCTTCTCTCTGTACAGGACGTCTGTCTCTCCTGCTGTTCTTCATCCTTCCCACACGTTATGGTAAGGATTGCTTCAAGGGCATCTTAGGTCGTCTGAGAAAAATCCTTCCCCACATTGTTTATTTTCAGGAGGTCTTAGAAGCTAGTGAGATAGTTTTTGAAACCAAAGGCTTCCAACAAAAGTGTCACAAAGTGAAAAAATGCAAGAATGGCAAAGTGAATGGGAAAATGATTGTGTGGAAAGATATATGGAGGTCACAGGAGAGAAACCAGTACACACGGCAGTGTGGGGGGACTTTGATGAGGGGCTAGATGAGAAGAGAGGAAAATGTCTGTAGAAAGATAAAGACTTAGGAGGCATGTTAAAGCCTGTTGGGAAAAAAAAGAGTCCTTGAACATGTCTTATTCATGGACCAAGATAAGTTGTAAATTTAGTTTTCCATCTGATAATTGTAAAAGATTTTTCAACACAGAACTTTGACTTGCTACGTTTTGAGAATTTGGGGGGAAAGTTCTTACTAAACAAAGTATACATGCAAATCCCTGTGCTTTTATCCCTCTCCCCACCTCTTTCCTGTAGTTCAGATGTTAAGAATCTACCTGCAATGCAGAAGGCCCAGGTTTGATCCCTGGGTAGGGAAGATCTTGCCTGAAGAATCCCATGGACAGAGGAGCCTGGCAGGAGTGGCAAAGAGTCAGACATGACTGAGAGACTAACACTACTACTACAAGTCTCCAAGGACTTGGTTTGGATTCAACATTTTCTGCAGCCTATTTTCATAGGAAAGACTTGTAATGCAGACTGGCAGAGGAGTGTGCCTGTACTGGCATTAGTGAAATGCATGTGCAGATGAAAAAATTTTCCTTTAATAATATGTTCTTTTATCTTTACACTCTCCTAACCAAACCTGGAATATGTGTAGCTTTGCTTCATTGCATAAGGTACATTTACTAGAATCAAACTTGATTGAAATATATTTCAGCCACAAGAAAAACAGTTAAGCTAGAATTTTTTTGTAATTGCTGAATTATCCCGACTCCCTCAAGTCTTTTTATATTTGCCAGCTGTAGGTGATGGTTTGTAGTTGCAAATGAAACCCTAGTGCCATCAAACTGTTCATTTGGATGGATTTGTATTCTAAATATTTGAGAAGGTGCTATAGTTTCAAGAGAGAGATTAAATGGAAGAGAAGCAGATATTTATAATAACTTCGATCTTGTTTTATGATGAGAGCATGATCTGAAGCAGACCTTCATGGGAGAGTGTGCTGTATTGTTCAAGATCTTCACCTTTTCATGAGTAAACAGTACTGTCTTAGTGTACCTAAGCATTTGACTCAAGAGGTTTTGATGGATTCAATAATACAGAAAGCTAGGGGGAAATTAGTTGTAACCGAATTGTGGAAGTAATCCAATTATAAACTGAAAGTGAAAGTCACTCAGTCGTGTCCAACTCTTTGCAACCCCATGGACTACACAGTCCATGGAATTCTCCAGGCCAAAACACTGGAGTGGGTAGCCTTTCCCTTCTCCAGGGGATCTTCCCAACCCAGGGATCGAACCCAGGTCTCCTGCATTGCAGGCGAATTCTTTACCAGCAGAGCTACAAGGGAAGCCCAATTATAGACTGAAGCGATCATTATAATCATGTTTGTGTCAGTCTTATATTTGAAATATATATATATATATGTGCGTATGTGTGTTTTCCAGTTTTCTTTCTATCACTTTTGGAATGTGTTATTTAAGTTTGAGTAAGAAACAGTGGATCTTAAAACAGCGGTTCTAGGATTGCCTTGTTGAACTTCTGAACTTTCACAGTTCTAAGGTTTTTAAAGCAGCCTTTTCAATGAATATATTTGCTTGGGAAGCAGCACAGCCATAGGTGTTGGCATTAGGTAGAAAAATCAACAGATACTGATCTTGACATCAGTAATGATTTTCTTTTTTGATACCTAAATAAGACTGATCAACCTGGCTGGTCAACTCAGATCTCACAAACAGAACACAATTCCTCTCCTCTTCCCACTTTTTTTTTTTTTTTTTAAGTATAATAGTGTGTTTTAACTGCCTGATGTCAGGTTTAGTCATGGTCACCATATAGTTTTGTAAAATAACAAACAAAATACAAATGAACAACAATAACAACAAAATCCCAGCAGGTAAAATGTGTAAGTTATGCATTAAAAAAAATTTTTTTTTTAAATTATCTTCTCAAATCTAAGTCAGAATCCTGGAAAATCTTAACAATGAACTCTTAATTCTGCTAGTTGTTAATGGTAAGGAGGAAAGGGAATAGCCAGGAAAAAAATCATAGAAGAAGATAGAGAATGAGGTATGGAGGGAGCATTTTAGTTTTATTTTAAGTAGACTTTACCTCATGTCATATGTTTGTCCCCCGAAAGGTATTCAGAATCAGTATGTGAAGAAAGTATGTAATGTCTCCTTGAGAGTTGCATCTCAAGGGAAGCTTTCCAAATAAATTTGTTCAAATGAATAATCACCCCTTATTTTATCTGTTGAAATATTTTTTAATTTTTCTTCAGTGAGAACTGCTTGGTGTCCCTTTACTAAGTTCTGGGATATTTTGTACCTGGAAGAGACCTTAGAAATCTTCTTATCTTTATTTTACAGATAATAAAGGAGAGGGCCAGGAGATTAGGTGACATCACCAGTCAAAACTATGAGGGAACTTCTGTTGGAACCTATGTCTCCTTTGTTTCAGAGCAGAGCTTCATTTTACTATAATACATTATTTGATCTGTCTTTCATTAAAGCAATTAAAACCAGACAGTATCTCTTGAACACAAGCCAGATGAGGAGAAAGTGTGACTAACTCTGAATGTGCGGAGAGTCAATGGGAATACACCCATGCAGTGCGTCATCTCATGTATCACCACTGCATGAGACGGTCAGCTGGAATATCGTTGACTTCCAGCGTATTGTATTCACCCGGGCTTCCCAGGTGGTACTAGTGGTAAACTGCCTGCCGACGCAGGAGACTCAGGTTCCATCCCTAGGTCGGGAAGATGCCCTTGAGGCAGGCATGGCAACACCCTCCAGTATTCTTGCATGGAGAATCCCATGGACAGAAGAGACTGATGGGCTAAGTCCATGGGGTCACAAAGAGTTGGACACTACTGCAGCGACTTAGCACATCATTGTGTTGTACAAAATCCAGAATTGTTTAAACTCAGTCTAGTGTTTCCCCTGTGAGCATTAAGGTAACTCCTGTTGCCTAGCAGTGAGTGTGTATGTGTGTGTATATATATATATATATATATATATATATATATATATATATATATATATATATATATATATAAAAATTTGTGCACATGTACCTCGGAAGCCAAAGCTTTGAGATTAGTTAGTAGATTAATTTACTTAAATTGTGTTCTCAAAAAAAACTTTATCTTAAAATGCAGTTATTAGAGCTCATCTCTAGATTAATGAAATGCTTGACAGTTTTTCACATAAAATCCTTTTTTTTTGCTTCATAATATTGTTTGCTCACAACATTTGTCTAAAATCAGCAGCTAAGAGACATCACAAGATAAATACATTTAGCATGCTTGCCTACAAACTTCAATCTTAGGACATGCGAGTTCTAAATATTCTTGGTTCTTTTTTTGACCCTTAGTTTCACTTTGAACAAGACATTAAGCTTTTTCCCCTTCAATATGCCCATGTATAGAATTGGATAGGAATGCCTACAAATTATTTAGGGTTGTCGTGAATATGCCTCTGGTTATACAGAAAATGTTGTGAGATCTTTGAAAGATGGATGAAGTATATCCAAGACATTATTAGAGTTTTTGTTTAAGTCATTGAAACAAAAAGGGAAAAAAAAAGTACTAAGAGCAGCATTCATTAAGTCAACAACTATTTACCATGTTACACAGAAAGAGCACTGAATTATGAATCAAGAATCCTGGATTCTGCCTCTACCCTTAGTACTGTTAAGTTGAAATACTTGCCACTTCATCCTTCTGGGTCTCAGTTTCTTAGCAATAAAATGAGTGGACTAGACTAACTTGTCAGCACCATTCTTTCCAGGGCTTTCTTAATGTTGTCTAGGATTTCTGAAGATCTACACTACTCACCATAAGGCAGTGCCAGTTTCTATTAATATGCATATATATGGATATACAGTCTAATATACATTGTATATAATATTTGCATTTGTTTTACATATAGAATGAATAAACACATGAATTATTTATATGCAGGTATATTAAATTGCTAAAACTGAAATATTTTGGGGTGGGATCTATGAAGTCAGCTGAGATATTTCCCATGGCAAGGCATTGCCTAAGGCATGAAGAAAATGGATTAGGTCAAGCTTCAGTAACAGTGTTTGACTACCAAAATGCATGTTCATCTCATATGTGTGCGTATCAAATACAACTTGTTTCTACTCTAGCACAGATATTCTTGTTCTAAAAAGTCAAAACAAATATTCTGAAATTATGCCCAGAATTTTAATTTTAAAATTTACATGATGTTTATGTATGAGCACCAGGCACGTAACCTGGCATTCAAATCTTCTCTGTATAATTTTTCTATTACTCTCTAAAATTCATGTGCAATTTCAAAAGAAACTTGCAGTTGGCTTTTCAGAATGCAAATCTTATTATAAAATACACCTGAGCTTTGGATAACTGCAGTTAAAATTTTGTGGGCAAATGGTTTCATATGTGGTTAAAATGCATGGGGGGGGGGCAAAAATCAAGGCCATATATTCTCACCTGTAAGTCAAAGGAAGCCATCTGTAGATTATGAGACATCTATTTCAGTTCTCATCTGAGAGATGAAAAGCTGAGCTATAAAGCTGTTTTTAATATTGTTTTATAGCTGTGGTTGACTAGGGAGAAGCGATGAGAATGTGGGTAACATTTTCTTCCAAAAAGTTTTATCAAGAATGTTAAGTTTATTTGGAGATGTATATCTTAATGACGCTACATCATGAATACACTTTCCTGTATGAAATCAGTGATTTATGCCCACCACGAACTGCTAAAAGATAGCCCGGTGCCAACACCAGGATCACCCTGGAGAGAGGAGTGTCCCGCCTGGTACATGGCCCCTTCTGCACAGCCTGTGAGCACTTGCCATCGTGAGCACTGGTACTAAGTAAAGTAAACACCTTTACTTTCCAGCTGCTGCTAATTGGTTTGGGAATATTTATGTAAGTGTTGATTTTAAAGTTAAAAATAGCACAGTGATGTTTAAATCCAGCTCATTCTGGCTGTCAGAAATGCTCCTGTGATCCTGAAAGTGTTGCTAAAAATGTTCGCTTTTAAAAAATTGTACTAATTAAACTTGTCTGTTGTGAGAGCCACATATGATAGTTCCCTGCTCTGATAATCAAAGAAGTAAAGAACACATTTCTTAAAGGTCTTTGCCTGGCTAGCAAGACAAAACCTCCTGCTAAACTGTATGAGGGAGCAAAGGATAGTAATGTGAACAAAAGAAAGAGATCAGTTAAATTTCAACATAGCTTTATTCCCTTATAATGCCACTGATCATATCTATTTTAACATTAAAAATAAATATTATAATCATTTTACCAATAAGATTACGTGTAGAGCTTCGCAAACCATTGTGTTTTCTGGAGGCAAGTTTGAGGATTTGAAGTCACATAATTAAAATTTCTCAAGCCTGAAGTTGAAGAAATATAGTGGCTATTCAACACTCATTGTTTACTCCCTAGCTCTTTATCATCAGATTATTTTTGCCCCTTTCTTTCCAAATTTAAAAGTCATGATTTTACAGATTTGTCTCAAAGTTATTCAAATAAGCTGTGAGGAAAAAAATATATCACTTTCAATTTTAAATGTGTGATTTGGGAACTCTTCATTTCATTATGTTATTTAGTGTAGGAAAAGTCTAAGTGCTCTTAAGTCATTGCTTGTTATTCATTTGGTAATTTAAAAAAATGACTTTATAGACCCTGTCAAGAAATAAGCTGCCTTTGTCTCAGTCTTGAAGCAGTGCACGGCTGCAGTGTTGCTGAAGTCAGTTTGAAACTGGCTTTGTTTCCTTATAGGATGCCCTAAGCATCTGTCTGCTGGTCCCATCTCTAGAGAATATGAAAGAATTCTTCCACTGCAATATGTAGAAATGATTTTGGCAAGTGACAAGCACGGCCTGTTAGTTGAGATGATAAACTAAAATTACTATCTTCTTGATAGCTGTGGCCAGGCGGAGTTTTTGCTGCTACTTTTAAAATAGTAGAACTCTTGTCTTAGACATATGTCTGTGAATGTTGTTCCTGAAGTCTGTAGTGATTGACGTGATTGCTATAAAACTGTAGTCAGTTCAGAATTACCCTTGAGCAGATTATCACATTGCAATTGGCCTGATATTGCTTTCAAATTCTAACTGACATTTTCATATACTTGGAGCATCAAGTACTTTGTTGACATAAATAAAACCTTTACTTACTATCTAAGGAGAACTAGAAAAAAGTCCTTTGAACCTTGCAGAATGTTGATTTGAACCGGAAAATATGTTATTTTCTTACCTTGGCATGGGATCAACAAGAAAATTATATAGGAGCAAAGAGTCAAAAATAGTTAAAACCATATTACAAACATCCCAGTTTTTCCATTGACATTCTGAGGATATATATTTATATAGAATTACAAAGCCAAAGTGAATATTTATTTTAATAACTGCCACTGTTAATTGTTCATAGATTAGACTTCATTTTAAGATGGCAATACTCTCTAAATTGAGCTACAGGTCCAAAACCCAGCTGGCATTTTTGCCAAAAAAAAGAGATGATGCTCAGATTCTAAAATTCATATGAAAAGGCAAGACACCCGGAATAGTCAAAACAAACATTTTTTAAAAAGCCAGAATTTAGTACAAAGCTACAATATGCAAGACTATGTAGTACTGACATAGAATACAGATCAATGGGATAAAATTGAGAGTCAAGAAATCAACCGTGCATTTTTGGTCAAATGAGTTTTGATAAGGGCATTAATACAGCTAATGCTGGCATAACTTAATATCTTCATGCAAAGAAGAAATTGTATCCCCTACCTCACACCATGTACGAAAATTAACTCAAAATGGTAATAGACCTAAAAACACTACAAAACTCTTAGGAAAAAATACAGGAATAAATCTTTGTGACCTTGAATTATGCGCAATTTCTTAGATACAATACCAAACACAGTAACAGAAGAAAATGTAAATTATACTTATTAAAATTCTAAACTTTTGTGCTTCAAAGGGGCCATCAAGAAAGTGAAGTCAGAGCGTATAGAATGGGGGTAATTTTGGATATCTGGCTTCCCTGTTGGGTCAGGTGGTAAGGAACCAGCCTGCAATGGCAGGAGACCCAGGTTCCATCACTGGGTTGGGAAGATCCCCTGGAGAAGGGAATAGCAACCCACTCCGATATTCATGCCTGGAGAATTCCATGGACAGAGGAGCCTGGTGAGCTACAGTCCATGGGGTTGCAAAGAATCAGATAGAACTGAGTGACTAATATTTCACTTTTGCTTTCTTTTCAAGGAATTTGTACACAGAATATTTAGAAAAATCTTACAATTCAACAATAAATATACAAATAACTAGGCATTTCCTCAAAGAAGATACACAAATGTCTTACAGTCATGTGCAAAGATGCTCACCATCATTTATCATTAGGGAAATGAAAATCATTAGTTTTTAGGTATACACAAACAAAAACTTCAGCACCCACTATGATGGCTAATTTTTCTTTAAAGGAAAGCAACAAGTGTTGGCAAGGATTTGGAGAATTTGGAACCATTAGATATTACTGATGGGAATCCAAAATTGTGCAGATGTTTTAGAAATACTATAGTTGTCCTCAAAATGTTAATCATTTAGTTACTATCTGACCCAACAATTCCACTCCTTAGTATATACCTGAGAGAAATGAAACATATTGGCATACACAAGATCTTCTCATTCTTAGCATTATTTCAGAGTTGAACACTATTTCAAATTGTCACCGCAACATAATTCATAATCATAAGCAAGTGTGGAAACAACTGAAATCAATTCAGTTCAATTGCGCAGTTGTGTCTGACTCTTTGCCACCCCATGGACTGCAGCATGCCAGGCTTCCCTGTCCATCACCAATTCCTAGAGCTTGCTCGAACTCATGTCCATCCAGTTGGTGATGCCATCCAACTATCTCATCTTCTGTCGTCCCCTACTTCTCCTGCCTTCAATCTTTCCCAGCATCAGCATCTTCTCCAATGAGTCAGTACTTTGCATCAAGTGGCCAAAGTACTGGAGCTTCAGCTTCAGCATCAGTCCTTCCAATGAATATTCAGGACTGATTTCCTTTAGGATGGGCTGGTTTGATCTCCTTGAAGTCCAAGGACTCTCAAGAGTCTTCTCCAACACCAAAAGCATCAATTCTTTGGCCCTCAGCTTTCTTTATAGTCCAGCTCTCACTTCTGGAAGAACCATATGGACCTTTGTTGGCAAAGTAATGTCTCTGCTTTTTAACATGCTGTCTAAGTTGGTCATAGCTTTTCTTCCAAGGAGCAAGTGTCTTTTAATTTCATGGCTGGAGTCACCATCTACAGTGATTTTGGAGCCCGAAAAAATAAAGTCTCTCACTGTTTCTGTCGTTTCCTCATCTATTTGCTCTGAAGTGATGGGACTGGATAACATGATCTTCGTTTTCTAAATGTTGAGTTTTAAGCTAGCTTTTTCACTCTCCTCTTTCACTGTCATCAAGAGTCTCTTTAGTTCGTCTTTGCTTTCTGCCATAAGGGTGATTTCATCTGCATATCTGAAGTTATTGCTATTTCTCCCAGCAATCTTGATTCCAGCTTGTGCTTCATCCAACCCAGAATTTTGCACGATTTACTCTGCATATAAGTTAAATAAGTAGGGTGACAGTATACAGACTTGATGTACTCCTTTCCTGATATGGAACCAATCTGTTATTCATGTACAGTTCTAGATGTTGTTTCTTGACCCACATACAGATTTCTCAGGAGGTAGGTCAGGTGGTCTGGTATTCCCATCTCTTTAAGAATTTTCCACAGTTTGTTGTGATCCACTCAAAGGCTTTGGCATAGTCAATAAAGCATATGTTTTTCTGGAACTCTCTTGCTTTTTTGATGATCTGACAGGTGTTGGCAATGTGATCTCTTGTTTCTCTGCCTTTTCTAAATCCACTTTGAACATCTGAAAGTTCATGGTTCACATACTGTTGAAGACTGGCTTGGAGAATTTTGAGCATTGCTTTGCTAGCATGAGAGAGGAGTGCAACTCAAATGCTCATCGAGTAATGAATGAGTAGACAGAATGTGCTACATACATACAGTGGAATATTACTTAACCAAAAAAGGGATGAAATATTGATACATGCCACAACATGGGAGGGTTTTAAGGACATCATGCTAAATGATAGAAGCCACATATCTTATGATTCTGTTTATAAAAAATTGTCCAGAACTGATAAATCCTTAGTGACAGACAGTAGCTTAAGGATTGCAATGGGCTCTGGTAAGCAGAAAGGATGCACTGTTCTGGCTAATGAGTATGAGGTTATTTTGTGGAATTTTGAAATTACTCCAAAATTAGATATTGGCGATGGTTGCAAAACTCTGTGAATAAGTTTAAAAGAACTGGATTGTACTATTTTAAAAGGGTGAATTTAATGTTATGTATATCATATCTTAATAAAGCTTTTATAAAGAAAAAATAAGTGAAAGTGAAAGAGTTAGTCACTTAGTTGTTTCTGACTCTTCATGACCCCATGTACTATAACCTAACCTGCTCCTTGGTCCATAGGATTCTCCAGGCAAGAATACTGCAGTGGGTTGCCATTTCCTTCTCCAGGGGATCTTCCCAACCTAGGGATCCAACCCTGGTCTCCCACACGGCAGGCACATTCTTTATCTTGGCTCTTGAAACTCCAGTCAAGCCTTTGCTGCTGCTGCTAAGTCAATTCAGTCATGTCCAACTCTGTGCAACCCTATAGATGGCAGCCCACCAGGCTCCCCCATCCCTGGGATTCTCCAGGCAAGAACACTGGAGTGGGTTGCCATTCCCTTCTCCAATGCATGAAAGTGAAAAGTGAAAGTGAAGTCTCGCAGTCGTGTCCGACTCTTAGCAACCGCGTGGACTGCACCCTACAAGGCTCCTTCACCCATGGGATTTCCCAGGCAAGAGTACTGGAGTGGGTTGCCATTGCCTTCTCCAAGTCAGGTCTTTAGATGACTGTAATTGCAGCCCTGCTGACACCTAAATTCAACCTCAATGAGAGATTCTACCCCAGAACTGCCCAGCCAAGTCAATTCTAAGTCTCTCACAGACACTATGGGAGATACACAGATAACACCACCCTTTTGGTAGAATGCTCAGAAGAACTAAAGAGCCTCTTGATGAAAGTGAAATAGGAGAGTGAAAGTTCAGTTCAGTTCAGTCGCTCAGTCGTGTCCAACTCTTTGTGACCCCATGAATCGCAGCACGCTGGGCCTCCCTGTCCATCACCATCTCCCGGAGTTCACTCAGACTCATGTCCATTGAGTCCGTGATGCCATCCAGCCATCTCTTCCTGGGTCATTCACTTCTCCTCCTGCCCCTAATCCCTCCCAGCATCAGAGTCTTTTCCAATGAGTCAACTCTTCGCATGAGGTGGCCAAAGTACTGGAGCTTCAGCTTTAGCATCATTCCTTCCAAAGAAATCCCAGGGTTGATCTCCTTCAGAATGGACTGGTTGGATCTCCTTGCAGTCCAAGCAACTCTCAAGAGTCTCTCCAGCACCACAGTTCAAAAGCATCAATTCTTCGGTGCTCAGCCTTCTTCACAGTCCAACTCTCACATCCATACATGACCACAGGAAAAACCATAGCCTTGACTAGGCGGACCTTAGTCGGCAAAGTAATGTCTCTGCATTTGAATATACTATCTAGGTTGCTCATAACTTTTCTTCCAAGGAGTAAGCGTCTTTTAATTTCATGGCTGCAATCACCATCTGCAGTGATTTTGGAGCCCCAAAAAAGAAAGTCTGACACTGTTTCCCCATCTATTTCCCGTGAAGTGATGGGACCAGATGCCATGATCTTCGTTTTCTGAATGTTGAGCTTTAAGCCAAATTTTTCACTCTCCTCTTTCACTTTCATCAAGAGGCTTTTTAGTTCCTCTTCACTTTCTGCCATAAGGGTGGTGTCATCTGCATATCTGAGGTTATTGATATTTCTCCTGGTAATCTTGATTCCAGCTTGTGTTTCTTCCAGTCCAGCGTTTCTCATGGTGTACTCTGCATAGAAGTTAAATAAGCAGGGTGACAATATACAGCCTTGACATACTCCTTTTCCTATTTGGAACCAGTCTGTTCCATGTCCAGTTCTAACTGTTGCTTCCTGACCTGCATACAGATTTCTCAAGAGGCAGATCAGCTGGTCTGGTATTCCCATCTCTTTTAGAATTTTCCACAGTTTATTGTGAGCCACACAGTCAAAGCCACTGGCATAGTCAATAAAGCAGAAGTAGATGTTTTTCTGGAACTCTCTTGCTTTTTCCATAATCCAGCAGATGTTGGCAATTTGATCTCTGGTTCTTCTGCCTTTTCTAAAACCAGCTTGAACATCAGGGAGTTCACGGTTCACGTATTGCTAAACCCTGGCTAGGAGAATTTTGAGCATTACTTTACTAGCATGTGAGATGAGTGCAATTGTGCGGTAGTTTGAGCATTCTTTGGCATTGCCTTTCTTTGGAATTGTTATGAAAACTGACGTTTTCCAGTCCTGTGGCCACTGCTGAGTTTTCCCAATTTGCTGGCATATTGAGTGCAGCACTTTCACAGCATCATCATTCAGGATTTGAAATAGCTCCACTGGAATTCCGTCACCTCCACTAGCTTTGTTCGTAGTGATGCTTTCTAAGGCCCACTTGACTTCACTTTACAAGATGTCTGGCTCGAGATTAGTGATCACATCATCATGATTATCTGGGTCGTGAAGATCTTTTTTGTACAGTTCTTCTGTGTATTCTTGCCACCTCTTCTTAATATCTTCTGCTTCTGTTATGTCCATACCATTTCTGTCCTTTATTGAGCCCATCTTTGCATGAAATGTTCCCTTGGTATCTCTAATTTTCTTGAAGAGATCTCTAGTCTTTCCCATTCTGTTCTTTTCCTGTATTTCTTTGCATTGATCGCTAAAAAAGGCTTTCTTATCTCTTCTTGCTATTAAAACGTAAGCTTAAATCTTATCATTCAGAAAATGAAGATCATGGCATCCAGTCCCATTACTTCACAGCCAATAGATGGGGAAACAGCGGAAACAGTGAGAGACTTTTTACTTTTTTAGGCACCAAAATCACTGCAGATGGTGAATACAGCCATGAAATTAAAGGACACTTACTCCTTGGAAGAAAAGCTATGACAAACCTAGACAGTATATTAAAAAGCAGAGACATTACTTTACCAACAAAGGTATGTCTAGTCAAAGATATGTCTATGGTTTTTCCAGTAGTCATGTGTTGATGTGAGAGTTGGACCATAAAGAAAGCTGAGCGCTGAAGAATTGATGCTTTTGAACTGTGGTGTTGGAGAAGACTCTTGAAAGTCCCTTGGACTCCAAGGAGATCCACCCGGTCAATTGAAGGAAATCAATTAAAGGAATTAAAGGAAATTAAATTAAAGTCAATTAAAGGAAATCAGTCCTGAATCAGAGGATGCGATGGTTGGATGGCATCACTAACTCGATGGACATGAGTTTGAGTCAGCTCTGGGATTTGGTGATAGACAGGGAAGCCTGGCGTACTGCAGTCCATGGAGTCGCAAAGAGTCAGACATGACTGAGCAACTGAACTGAAGTGAACTGAATTTTGAACTTATTGCAGATCATTAGGAAACTAATACAATGTCATTCAGCTTATTTATTCATTAACATTCACTAAATGAATCCTGTGTATTGTGTGCTTAATATAGAGAGCGCTAGATACAGCCTCCACCTTTATAGAGCTCCCTCTTGTGACAGATGAGAAAGTTAATGGTATTGACATAAATGCAGTCATCAAATGTTTTGATACGGGCTCTAGTCACATCAAATGATAATATGATATATTTTATTAAATATATTCTACTCAAGTGTTTTGTAACCTCCCCAATCCAGTGTCGTTTCAATGTAAACATATATCAAGCATTTCATAATAAGGTGAAGGTTTGAAAACTTTCGAAACCATTCATCTTTTAAGATTTGGTACCTTCAACTAAAATGTGTCCTTTAACTTTTTGGATTTTTTTCCTTTCTTAATGAAGAGGAGAAAGCAAATAAATGTTTAAAAATTTAGTGCGGATCAAATCCTTCACAAAACTCTCAACCCCTAAGTTTGAGATGTTGGTTTTCAATCTAAAAATGAAATACATTTTTAGAAAAATCTATTCATAGTGACACACTGCTTGATTTGTGCCTCCATGTCTTGTTTTCTTCCAAATGTTATCCTTATTCCTTTATGTCCAACCTTTTAACTCATCCCTTGTGTTTTTTTTAATTGAAATTGCATCTTTAGACCCATGAATGCTCCATGTGATTGTTCATTAAAACTCAAGTCCTTAACATGTGCTATCTGTGGCTGGGATTCTGAAGAGCAGTGTGTCTGCAAAATTACTCTTGTTAGAGTTCAGTTCCAAAGCGTAACAGAGAACTAATGTCTTACTTAAATGAAACTCTAAAGTGGGCTTGCTTTCTAGAATCTATTCTCTCCTCTCTGTAACATCCAGTTCCATTTTGCCACCGTCCTGGAGTGCAGGACCTCTCTCACTCTCTTCCTTCTCTGTAGTAGAAGACTGTTTACCATTTTAGAAGTAAAATGGTAAATTTTAGTTTCTCTGTGCTGAAGAGCATCTTCAGAATGAAAGTCTTAAGACAAGTGAGAACTCCAGATTTCTTATCCTGCACTTTTCCTGCTACACTTTTGATAGAAGTGACCTTGCCAGGCAAATTTTTTTTTTCATGGATTTTGCTTTCTTTATATTTTGTGTCACTGAGGAGGGTGCAAGCAAGTACATTACATTAAAGCTAATACATCACCCCCTGTCAGTGGCACCTTCCCTTTGGTACCCCTTTTCCTTGCTGATTTAAAACACTCAGTCCCCAGTGCTTATGGTTGAGTAGCAGGAAGCTAAATGATGTATTCCAAAGCTCTTAACATACTGCCTTGTGTAAATGGTCCATGTGAGTGTTACAGAAACCAAACGGAAGGGAAAAGAACATTGAAAACACTGAAAAGATTAACACCTTTTTCCAGCCTTCAGAGAAATTGGAGTTCACTGTATATATCCAGAATAAAACCATTTATACTCTCCCATTGAGACTTTTTATTCAAATTTTCAGTTCTATGTGCATAGCATCCACATGCTTATGGTTTGTTTCACTACAGAATTCCACAGAGGAATTAGAAGATGGAGAAGTTATGAATGGTATGCAGACAGAACTACTGACATCACCAAAAACTATGGATGCATTGAGGTATTCTATTTACGTGAATAAGAATATTTTATTTCAATTGAATGTTTTTTTTAAATTTATAGTTGTTTTGTTTTACAGAAAAGATCAAGATAAGAATACTTGAGTGAAACCTAAATCTAAAATTAATTGCTAAATTACTTCTCTTTTTTACATGAGAAATTCCTGACAAACATGTACAAATGAGCCTCAATCCTTCCAACTTTTTTCTGCAACCTAGATTTCTTAATTGTTTTTTTCTTCTCTTTGAGCTACAGCTTAAAGTGAACATTTCAGAGTTCATTGTGGTGTGGTGTTCTACTTTGACATTAGCTCTTTGAATACTACTTTGCACTGTATTTTAACAATCTTGCACTATTTACTCTATGTATATAAAATGAACCTAGCCTATCAACCCAGATTTTTATGTTTTTAATGTAAGTAATTTTTATACAAAGTCCGTTGTTCTCATGGTTATGGGCACTTGCTTTGCTCTGTGATAATTTTTAGTTCATTCCTAGCAACTACCTGGGTTCAAATTCCAGCTCTGCAGCTTATTCTAGGAGCTTAGGCAAGTTGTTCATCAATCTTTGCCTTAGTTTCTGTTATGTAAAATGGAAATAATACTAAAACCTTCCTTCAGAGTTAACTGTTAACTAAACTGTCACCTAAAGACAAAGTTAGTTGATAGATATAAAGTGCTATGAACAGTGCCTGAGGCAGAGTAAGCCCTGTTGTTGTTACCAATTTCAACAGCATCATCATCTCTATTTTCATCATTGTCATCATCATTTTTAAAGTTGCTTCAAATTTTGCATGAATAATTTCATGTCTAATAGATTGTTGACTTTAACACTGGAAAGTGATGCTTCTGAGATTGGTGGTCATTCATTCATTCATTCATTTAGGCAACATACTTCTTTCATTCAATCCAGTTAGTTAAAATGCCAAGCATGTTACCTGGAATTAATATAAGAAAAAAAAATGTGTGATCATCTTTTATCCCACTGCTTTACTGTGTAGATTTTCCTCAAGCTTATAATTTATGGCCATATGACAGTTATTCTTTATTTAGATTGTGTTTCTTTGATTAATGAGTTGCACAATATTAAAAACTTGATGCAGAAAATCTCTAGGGCCCTGTCTTTTTAGATGCTTGATAAGATTATTTTTGGAGATAGGCATAATGAATGCAATACTCTTATTCTGTTTGCCTTTAATTTCATTTTTCTTTACATGTTAGCTTTTTGGAAAGTTTACTAAAGTCCCTACTAAGTATTTATAAAGTGAACAATTGTTTGGTTTATGGCTGCATGAAAAAATTAGCTAAGCTTTCTCTAGATACAAGGGATTCAGAGGAATGGAGTACAGGGTTTTAAAAAAATAATATTTAATTAAAATATGTATTTGATTATCCCAATGGACTTTTTGTATGAGTTTTATTATCACTTTTAGCAGGCTAAGGAATTGTAGTTCATAGTAATTAACTTCTAGGGACCCAGTCTACACCCACCACTCTTGTCTCCAAATCCTTTGACTCTAGTGTTACATGTTGTGTGTGCCTTCTCTGATTCCTGGGTGTTTTATTTCACTTTGCCTAACCAAGACTAGGAAACTTCACGTTGTGAGCACCAGTGTAGGAAAAGTCGCCAAGTTCGGAAAGTAGAGTGAGTGCAAACTCCGTTAAAGATTCTTGAATGGAGGGAGGATGAGAAGAAATGCGAAACTAAGGGTGGGGTCAGGAAGCAGGGGGTGGGCAGGTGACTGCAGCAGGAAGCCTAGAGATTAAATTGTAGGGGAGAATTCTTTATGATGTGTTTGTATAAAGTTCTCTCTTTGTTTCTTTAATGCCAACAACTCTATTAGAAACTTATCTTAATTCCATTGTTCAAATGAGGAAACATACTTTGGTACTTAGTTTAAATGATTTACTCAGACACCTGCCTCAAAGCCATCAAAAGGATGCACTTTCTCTGTAATTTCGTAGGTTAATATTTCCTTCCAAAACAAAGCATCTCCCTCTTCCTGCCCTCAGTTCTGTCTCTTCCTTACTTTAAACTAGTGGCTGATCACTGGATTGACTAATCTTAAAGACACTGTCCATTTGTCTTCTGTGGAGAAGTTAGACTTACAGCCATTCATCTGCAGCCCCTGTTATATTCTCTTTCTCAGGCTTCATGCCTTTCTTCTGGAAGGAACCAAATGAAGCACTTTCTATCTAATTCTTGCCATGGCCATTCAAAACAAACTCATTTTAAGCCACTGATTCTGTACTTTCACTCACGAAAGTGAAAGTCGCACAGTCATGTCCGACTCTTTGCAGCCCCATGCACTGTCCATGGAATTCTGGAGTGGGTAGCCTTTCCCTTCTCCAGGGGATCTTCCAACCCAGGGATCGAACCCAGGTTTCCAGCATTGCAGGAGGATTCTTTACCAACTGAGCTATCAGGGAAGCACTAGGTAGCCACTGGTTCCAGTAACTGTTCAAATCAGTTTTATCAGTCAGACTTAGAACATGTAACTTGCTTAACACTATTTGACCTAATGCTTGATGACTATCTGCATTTGTGTTGGTAGATCTTAGAAAGTTTATAGAGTTAGCTATTGAGTTTAGTGAACGTTTCCAACTTTTCTTTTTGTAACTGAAATATTTTTTTTTCTTTTGCCCTAGAGTTCATTTTTTGTCTCTTTTTCATAAGTCCTGCCAATCTCTTTTTTCTTTCCACTGCTCAAATAGCCTTCTCACCTCATTCTCTACATTTTCCATTTTCAGTCCACCTCCAAAACATAAGTAAATGTGTATATACCCTGCTCACTGGTCCTTGAACTCTGTTCTTTAACAAATAACTTTAATAGCATATTTTCACATCTTAGTAAAATCTCATTTTATGAGATGTGTATTCAGGTAACTGCGTCTAGCCCTCCTTGCTTTGTTTATCTTCCATGAGGGTCTTTATACAGAGATTTCCATAGAACACCACGGAGTATAAATAACACTGAGTGGTTTTATTTTTCCCCTTTTAAAATAAACTTAAAACATAGACTTGTCTATGATGTTTCCTTTTTTCATATGGCTTTCCTTACCATCTTGAAACAAATAATGGATAGCAATTTATAAAGATCTGGTAAAACATAGTCTGTAAAACTTGTAGTGGTTGTCTATAGCACTAATAGATCTAATTCTCTAAGTATCTACATATTACAATCAGCAAAATTGAAAGTCTTTTATGCTCCTTTTTTGGGGATAGTAATATTTTTGGGTAGTAATTTAACATATATCAAATATTATGCCAGCCAAAATAATTGTGACTGTCACATATAAAGAGAACATAAATGTTTATTCTGAAATACTGAAAAAGAGAATCTTACAAAGTTGAAAGGAACCTTGATACTGCATCCCCAAAAAAAGTTTTAGTGTTTTGAAATAAGATTGATTAGTTTAACTAATTATAGGATTTGCTTTTAAGTGAATGTAAAAATGCAAGGTTGATGATTACTAAAGAGTAGGTATCAGTCTGATACATAGAATTTATTATGTCTTACAGGAGAGGTTGTAAGTGGGCTAAACAAATACTTGCAAACTAGAAAAAAAAATCCATAAAGCCATCCTAAGTTTTTTAAACTGAAATCTTGTCTAGACTAAACATTTATATTCCAAAACCCTCTGTATAAAACATATGATGCTATCTATCAGCATGTGAATATTTAATGCATTTATTAAGATTTGTATTATGCCCTAAGTACAAAACTGTAAAAATATAAAAGGTAGAGATAATAAAGTTTCAATGGTTAAACAAGGTTTTAGTCTGTTTTTAAAAGTCCTTGCAACATTATAGTAACCCTAGAATGTGAATGCTTTGGGTTTAGTGTTCCTCACATACCTAAAAATGCACTATAAATCTGTTATTATATAAAAGTTATTTCTTTATGGTCCATTGAAAGGTACAGAGCCTTCTCTTCCCACCAGACATTTTATATTCAGGACCTATAATGCTTACCTATATATATTCAACAGTATTTCATATGCATATATTCATATAGTGTCTATGCTCACACAGGAAGTATAGAGAATATATTTTATTCCATGATACTAGCACTCTTTAAGATTTATTTTTTTTCTAACTTTTATTCTAGGGTTCTGTTATAACCTGCTTGACTGAACAAATTTTAAATATATCAGCAATATCTGAGCAAAACTCATTTGAAATTTATTATCAATTTTGAAATTCCATCATATTCCATAAATGTTGGAAGCTAACAGGCTCTTTTTTGCAGTTCTTAATGATGATAGGTTTGCAATGAAAACACATGAAAAATAAGCCTAATCCACTGATGAGAATATATTTAATGTATTTATTTTAGATTGCTGATAATTTAGGGAGTACTTCATGCAGAGTGAATTCATCAGGCACTTTGCGTTCTTAATGCTGTTCTCAACTTTCCAGCAAGGAGCCGAAATTTCCCCATTTTCAGTTTGGAGCAGAAAAGTATTTGTAGCAGCTGTAGCTCTTAATTTGACATCTAGTTTCAGGTCATTTTCATGGAAATAGGAAACAATAGAGACCTGCTCACAATTTCCATAATGGGAATGTTTGCTTCAACTGTATCGTTTTCCTCTGGCAATTTTATTTTCTCTCTCTGGGATTACAGGAGCCAATAATTGTTCACGGTTATTATTTTTCATCTTTATAAACACTTGTTAGTTCCACTTTCTATTACTCAAAAGCTCACAATGCCTTGTATATTTCAGTCATATACACTGTCTATTAATGTTTCTGGCTCATCCCTTCCTTAATCTGTAGTAGGTTAGGCAGGTCAGGCTTTCTATTTCTTTCTGTAATACATTTTCTCCAGGCTTTGCAACTTCTTTTATACCTCTAAAAAAAAAAAGTAGGAGGTGAAAATTTGGAATTGTTCTATTGAATACAACTGATGCCTTCTTGAAAGGCTAGTTCAAGTTTTGATTTATAATGCTTTGAACATGCCAATATGTATTACCAACTGTGGCTTCACAGTTGTTTAAACTGTAATTTTGTGCTTTTTCTAATAAATACATATTTTATTTCATTTTCCCTCTGTTCTGTAGGAAAAGCCATACTTTATATTTAGGCATAGATATGCTTGATTCCATGTATTTTATCCTCTATACAGTAATTTTCAAGTGTGTCTCAATAGGGAGAAATTTCATTTTTGCGTACATCTTTTTAAATATGTTGATTTATGCAGATTAAGTTAAGTAGGAAGTTATTTTTGTAGGTAGTCATTTCCATTTGTTCCTCTTCTAGGAGAAAAAATAAGAAATCAGATAGCCTTTTAAGCATTTTATTTCCTGGATCTTCTGAACATTCCAGCAAATCACGTACTCCTTTGATTTCATCTCTGCTGTTAAATTTACAGTAGTTGTTAAAATCTAAAGTTTTTTTGGTTTTCTTTTTAATATGCCACATCTGCTGTTTTGTTTTTGTTTTAGCAAAGACTCATTTGTACTTTCTTTTTCTTTTTGTCTGTCCCAGTGATATGACAAGAACGGTGGAGATTTCCGGGGAAGGAGGCCCCTTGGGAATACATGTAGTGCCTTTCTTTTCATCTCTGAGTGGAAGGTAAGATGTTTTCCTTATATCAGAAGCTCATGCTAATGAAAAACTTGACTTGAGCTCATTTTCCCAAACATTTTTTAGAAGAGGATTAAGTGTATGTCTCTGTTGTTTAGATGGACACCTCAGTACATTGGCCACTTATTTGTTAGAAACAAAATAATATTGCTTACTTCTAGGATACAATGGAAAAGAAATCATGTTTTCTGTATTTACAATTAAGTAAGAAGTACTTTCTTAAAGTATTCTTATCAGTAACACATATAAACAGAAATCATGGAAAGACTTTAACATGTGGTTAGACAAACTGAATTTTTTAATGTTCTAAAATGCACTTAAAAGAAATATAACAATTCCAAATTGACATTTCTTGATCTTCTTCATGCTTATGGAATGTCTAATAATAAATATTTTAATATTACAAGTATATATCAGAAATTCAATATATTCTGATTTAGCTAAGTAGCAAAATGCCTTTATTCTGTTTATTT
Organism: Capra hircus; assembly: GCF_001704415.2. Lineage (NCBI taxonomy): Eukaryota > Metazoa > Chordata > Mammalia > Artiodactyla > Bovidae > Capra > Capra hircus. Next base: position 42,491,066 of record NC_030809.1, on the reverse strand, counting down.
TGTTCTAAAATATAATCAATCAAAAATAATTTGACACATCCTTTTGAAATTTAGTAAGTGGTAATATTATTGTGTTACCATTTCTTGAAATTCATGTCTTCTTAACTGGATGTATGGAGAAGGAAATGGCAACCCACTCCATTATTCTTGCCTGAAGAATTCCATGGACAGAAGAGCCTGGCAGACTACAGTCCATGGGGTTGCAAAGAGTCAGACGCAACTGAATGACTATCACTCACTCCTCACTAAGGATGTAAAACTTGTTTTACTGATGAGAATTAAAATGTGTGCCTGAGAGTTAATGTTAGTACCATTTTAACAACCTTATGAAACTAGTATTAGATATTATATTATTTTTCTAGAAGATGGCTACCTTGGGACTACATTGATACAGACAAAGGCTGTCAGAAACTTAAAGAAAATCAGTTTCTCCCTGTTTGACATGATTTAAATTATTTTGTTAAATTTATTTTCTTAAATGTATCATTAAAAAGGCACAGTACCTGATTTTAGTTTAAGTGATCAAAGACCAGAAAAGTCTGTTGATTTTCCTCAAAGTCATATAAAATTCAGATCTCCTGACTTGTCCTCACTCCATTGTTCTTTCTAGAAGAAAACTTTCCCCAAAGGTTATATGTATTAATTTACTGGCTCTGAATATTTATTCAATTTGGTCTGCCGTATAGTGGCAAGAGCAGATTTAGTCATGATATTTTGGTTGGCATCATTTTCAGCAGGTAGCCATCTGCCACCTGTAATTGCAAAGTCATCACCTTTTTTAGCAAATAACATCTGATGCCAAGCTCTTGCTGGAATGAATGTCCCCTAAAAAGAAATGAACTGAAAAGCTAGTGGCTTTTATTATCTCATTTCCTGTATGTGTTAATAAGCGTGTTTATAAATGTTATGGGTTATGGCACGGGACAAGCTGAGGTTGTTTTTGATAGACAGAGCAAGTATTTACCCAGTTGTCACAAGAAATTCTAATGGCTTTTGGCAGAAGCGTACTGATAGAGCTTTGTGAAATACCAGCATGGCTAAATTACTAGGCCCCTTTAGCTTAATGAAGCTGGAATAGAACACAAGATCATCCCAATTTTCAAACCATGAAGAAATATACAACATGACAGTCACCCTACTTCAATTTCAGTCATTCGGAAAACAACTTGATCCTCTAGACTAGAAATCACCTTCTCTCACTTCAAATGAGGAAAACGCACTACAGTGTATTGATTTGCTCCCTGCTCCTTCCTGGTTCTGATTTCTAGCATAAGCGTTGTAGAACAGGAAGAAGAATATTGGACTTGGACTTGAAACAATTGGATTTGGATATCCGTGTTCTCTTTTGAATAACCTTGAGCAAGTCCCCTAAACTTGCCTCTTGTGAATACCTACTTCACATCAAGATTGTGAGGATTAAATGGCATTAAAAATATGAACACTCCTTGTAAAACACACAACCTATGGATGTGTAAATTATTAGGATTATTACTGTTTTGTCTAAAACAGAACAGCCTGGTTCAGAAATGAACTTTTATAAGTTCATGGTCAACTTTTCAGTAACTTTGTGAAATGATTGTATAATTTTTTTTTTTTTTGCTATCCACTAGTATTACAGAAAGGAAATTTAATTAAAAAACATAAAAAAATAATATGGAAGTGGAGACATGAGCCAATAAAAGTTAAGAAGTAATGAGTACAGGCTGAAACAGCACACTTAACTCAACCCATGTGTCTAGAAGCAACTGCATATAGAGCGTGTCAGACAAGTGTCTGACTTCATCATGCCATATGGTCACCCTGTGTGAGCACAGAGGGTGGGGGGAGTTAAGGTCATAGTGGTAACTTAGTTCTTAATTTCCTTCCATTTATTGGTTTGTGTCATTATTTTAAATTGGAATTTACATTTAATTATTTACTAAGACTACTGTAATTGGCTTTGCCTTTAGTTTCTTTTTTATTTTTTTTTCTTTTACAAAAATAGAGCCACACCTGTTGTAGAATAATATCCCTAATCAAAGTTAGAACACCCTGAGTATAACATACTGACTGTTATACTAGACAAGGCCTCATTGGATTCATTGGGATACAGAATGCTGCTTAAATGGAGAAAAATTGGCTTGCACAATAAAAACAAAAAAAAATGCAAAAGAAAAAACACCTAGAGTTCCTGCAAGTAAAAAGCAACTTGATTTCATTTAAAAAGAAATATATATATATATAGTTTTATTTTAGAATTAAAAGCATGAAATCTAATTGTCTGCCAGTAAATAAAGGTAGCATAGTATACCTGCTTCACAGTAAAAACAGCTAAATGTGAAACAGAAGAAGGAAGGAATGGATGAAGAGGGACATATAAAGTGAGGAGAAGATATGCTCAGGTAAAAAGTCTAAGCTGGTGAGCAACCAAGGTGGTGTGATACTGTGGGGAGAAAGGAGGAGGTAAGCAGTGGGTAGGTTTGTGCCTACACGATTATTAGAAGCGCAAGAAGCAATTGTTACACCTCTCATTCTGCTGGGCTGTGGACTTCAGCCTCCTTTATCAGTGCTCCTTAATGCAAATTAGTTTGTTCATTTCAGCCTGTAACTCTTCCACAGCATTAATTTTAAAGTCTCAAAAAGTCTTGGTCCCAAAGGAGATAGCTCCCCACAGCCCACCCATCAGGGACAAAGAGGAAAAAGAGAGCCTCTCTTCTGTGCCTTTTCATACCAGTCTGGATGAAATCAAACTGGAGGGAATCCACCCCTTCCATCGAATAAAGAAGGCAGGAGTGGTTCGTTGCCAGGGACCAAACTAATAAAATCAGTCAGTTTTACATTTTACCAAAATTACCTCTGACACATGGGTTTTACAGTTGGGCTTATTCTGTCAATAAATTTTTCATGGAAAGTTAGGTTATTTAGATGAGTGAGGTTCACATAGCATACTCCAGCTGCAATATGCCAGCTAAATTGCAACCCAGTGGCCTGAAAGAATTAATTCATCTCCCAAAATGTGAAATTAAATCCTAGGGAGCAACATTACATGACTGATGATGTACTGAATTAAATTAAAGGAAGACTTGAATGCTTGTTAAAAAAATATCGCTTACATAAACTAGTTTATAACCACATGTGAGCCTCCTAATGGATCATGTTATTGTGAATCCACCATAACAAAAATCCAGAATGTGAACTATTAGAGAGTTGTTTAATTTAGGAGAGAAACACTATTTTGTTCTATTTCTTTCTTTCCTTTTTTTTTTTTTTTGACATGTCAAATAGTTCAATTCTTAATATTATGTTACAAGATTAAGGTGGGATTAGTACCTTACAAATATTAATTTAAATCCCAGATTCTTTATCACATAGTAGTGTTGTCCCCTGTTCTCCTCCACACAGAATATGACTAGTTCACTAACCTACTAGAATTCGGAAATGAAGCGTCAGTGCATGCTTGGCTTGTGACCCAGAGCCTTCCCCTCAGTAGGAGATGGCGTGACTATTTGCTCTCTCATGTATCAGCCTACAGTGTTCATTTAACTGTTATGCAGTAGAAATCTAAACAGCCCTGCATTTGCCTCTCCCCTGGCCTTCATGAGATGACGCGAGCTCATCAGATGAACTGAATTCCTGGAGGCAGAGGCCCCACCCTGTGGCAGCTCCAAACAGGAAGATGGTTTCCTCCTCCATTTTCATTAAAGACTCCTCTTTTTCCATGGCAGACCTGACTATTCACGCATAAAATGTGCTCATGTTTTATTTAGATTTGACTTAATGCAAAGGGAATACGTAATAGCACGTAAAATACCTGTATGGAAGAGTATGACCAAGTAGGAAGATAAGAGGATAAGGGAAGAAGAGGCTGGGGGTTTTCTACATCTAGCAGACTCCTCATGGAGGATGTATCTGTCTGTCTTATCCTGAGAAACCTGGGACCCTTACATGCCGCAAGGAACAGAGAAATCCCTCACATGAGAAATGGCTAAAAAATACACGTTTGGTTTCTTTCAGTTTTCAGTTCAAATACTACCAGTATGTAATAGGTACATCCAAGTACACACATATACACACAGAATTCTTTCTTGTTATTGCTGTGGTTTTCTTTTCTCCTGTTCCTTTTCTCCAACTCCCTTCTCCTTCCTCCTATTTTAAGCCACAGTTGCGAGGCACCAGTAGGCATGGGGAATCCTCTCTGAATGCAGATTCTTCCTGGTTGAAATTTTAGACAACTCCCTCCAAACTCCTGCTTTCATCTGGCCACTGTGTCAGGAGTGTGGACTACTCCAGCCTCATCAGATAAGTCCATCAGCTAGCATTCAAGGCCCCTCCACGTGGCACTGGCCTCCCCATCCAGCATGAGCTCCCACCCTGCTCCACTTACACAGACACACCCAGTCAACCCCGTCTCCATGTGTTCTCTGTCTCCTCCGATCCAAATCCCATTCATTCTCCTGATCCAGTTTATATTCTACTTTCTTCCCAAATTCTTCCATGAAGACTCAGCCTATTGATAGCCCCAGATTTCTTTCTCTTTTAGTTTCCCCTGTACTCCAGGCTGGTACTGAGTTGTCATCCTGGTCTTATAGCCCTGTTTCATATCCCTCCATCCCAAGTGCGTAGAGAACACTCAACACACACTTAATTCAGTGACTTGAACATATGGGACCGAACTTCTTTCTAAATTGAGTAATGTGGCCTGTGCTAAATGTTTTCTTCTTAAAATGCATATTATTAAAAGAGGTAGGAAGATTGCAAAAAGACTATTGTGAAACCTAATCCTCTCATGTTATCAAATGTCAAGTGCTCCCTTGACACCAACTCAAACTTACTTATTACAGTCAGCCCTTCTGTGATGCCCTCTCTAAACCACGAATCCCGTGTGTCCTCAGCTCCACTAAGCAACAGTAGCCTTTTCTAAGTTTAGTAAAAGCATGAGGAATGGAGCTATTGATCAATGTGCTCTGGGTTGGTGTTTATGTATATTTGTCTTAGGAGGATAGTTTCTTCTTTTAGTGAGTTGTGAGGGTAGGTGTGTTTTTCTGATTTTGTTTTGTGTTTTACTAAAGATTTTAAATAACAAACAGTTGCCTGGATGTAAAGCATGATTTCTTTCATAAGGAGGAGTTAGTACTCATTTCTGAACAGCTGCAAGTGGAGAAACAACTTGCATGTTATTAGTCAGTCATTCTCTTCCATTTAAATGTTGCATTCAGGATTCTAGGACTCTTCATTCGTGGCATTGAAGAAAACAGCAGGTCCAAACGGGAGGGACTGTTTCACGAAAATGAATGTATTGTAAAAATCAACAACGTGGACCTCGTAGACAAAACCTTTGCCCAGTAAGCACTTTTTTTCTTTTTTTTTATTTTACTTTATTGCTTCCTAAAATGCTTATTATAATCATTACTGTACTCATTATGATCAAAACTGTAGGTATAATTTCTGGTTAGTTCCCTTTGACTCCAGACCATCCATTTTCAATGCATCCTGGGTTTGAGCATACTCAGGGGTGGCCTGCGCAAGTCCCTGACAGCCCAGAGAAGGACGAAGTATAGAATGAAGCAAGCCTTCTGCCTGGCTGTCTTTCTGTGACATCGATAGACAGGTTTGTTTTTCTCGGGATACGGGTCAGTTAGACTGGTATTTAATGACTCTTTTCACAGACTGTTAGTTCGGCTTATTAATTAACTTCCTTGGTGTCAGCAGTCTTCCTTAAACTAAATATCTATGAGAGATGTCTATGAGGACTCACTGAATAATAGAAACAAATGAAAAAAAATGTAAAATACCCTCCTTCAAGAAATTATTTATCTGCATGTGAAGTGTTACAGGAATAGGTCTTTATACCTAAGAATTAGACTATGCAGCAGTGTACATATACTTTTTAAAATGTATATTGGCATTGCAATGGAATAAGGGACTAATTACTAATACCCTTTAGTAATCATCATCGAACTCTACTGTTTCAAACAAAAACAACTCAGTCTTCTCTGTGACCATTAGTTGCCAATATTATGTTGGGTAGAAAGGGTGAGTAGTTGTAGATGGAGTGGCAGTGGGCACTAGCTGCTTCAGTGTAGGAAAAAAATGAAGCCTCTAGAGACTATTTCTGAAAATCATGAATAATAGGCAAAATTATAATTATTATCAATAATGATATTATTTTTATATGTCACTGTGCTTTTTACCAAGACTTAATAGTAATGCAAGGCAGACATTACTCCCTGTATTACTGAGGTGGAAATGAAGGCTTATAAAATTTCAACATGAACTAGAAATTGAATCCTAGTCAAAAGTCTACCAGAGGAGATGGGCTGTGTATATGAAGTCTTCTCTCTTCTCCACTAGCAACGTAAGCTCTTCATTAATAAGGTGAGGAGGAGCTTAGATAGCAGTTGGAATTGTGATTAATTTTTATTTGGTGTGGCTGCTAGTAACAAAGACCTGAATTAAAGGTATCTTAAACAAAATTTACCTTTTTTAAGGACAAATAAGCGTGGAGGTGGCAGTCTAAACTTAGTTTGGAGGGCTCACCATCATCAGTGAACTAAGCATCTTCCATCTTTCTGCTTGGCCATCCTTCTTATGTGGCTACTATCTTTAAGCTATCTCATGGTCACAAGGTAATTGCTTGAGTTCCCTCCATTACTTCTGAGTTTCAAGAAATAGGAAAGAGAAATGGAACAAAGAAGTTCCTGCCTCCCAACTGAACCAGATTCCCTATTGCCCTTCATCTCATTGATAAGAAAGCTGGGAAAGATTGTTGTTTTACCTGGTCATTAGGTATAAGGAGGCATAAGAAGAAGGAAAGAAAAAGTAATAGGAAATTTGAAGAAAAGCACAAAGTGCTAAAACAAAAAAAGTAAAAAATGCAGGTACTCTTTAGTGAAATAAATAAGAGAAAGTATGCATTTGGGGTTGACAGTCCACTGTGATATTTGACACAACCAACATACCTACTAAATGTCACCATGGAGAACTGTCTGTGTCAAAATTGAGCTTCTTGAAACAACCCACATTAGAAAAGACCTGTCCTGCAGAATAAAGTCCTAAAAGGAAACCAAATGATAATCTGATGACCACTATCAAAGATTGTTTTTCTTTCCATTTAAAATTAGAGCTTCCTTTTATGTTGAGTTCAGTAAACACTTCTGGATAGAATTTCAGATTTAGAAATGCTTAAAAGCTGTGGGTCGTTAGACCAGTTAATCTCTCTGAGCCTCGGTTTCTTCATTTTGCAAAATAAGACCTAAGTATTCCTACCTAACATCGTTGTTAAAAGAGCTGAATGAGGGCATCACGCATGTTGCTAGTGCACACGTACATAGCCCAGTGCAGTGGCACCTCATGAGCAGGCCATACGTGGTGACCAGCACTTAGTTAGCAAAGTCATATCGGTGGTAACAGAGAGAGCGCCTCCTGTGCGTGCGCTCCCAGGCTGCCCCCATAGCTGTGACTCTGGGTGCTGGGACATAGGATCACTATACATTCACTGTCTTTCAAGGGCTCAAGACCTCTTCCGTCAGGCAATGAAATCTCCAAGTGTGCTCCTCCGCGTGCTTCCACCTCAGAACCGGGAACAGTATGAAAAAGCAGTCATTGGACCTCTTAACATTTTTGGCAACAATGATCGCATGTTGAGAACAAAGGAGCCGCCTCCTGTCCAAGGAAAATCAGGAATAAAGACAATAAATCTCACAGGAACAAGCAGTCCTGAAGAAGATGCATCAACTTCTCTGCAACAGAGCAAGAGCCCCCGAGTACCAAGACTAGGTAGAAAACCATCCTCTCCCTCACTCTCCCCACTCATGGGGTTTGGCAGCAAGAAGAATGCAAAGAAAATTAAGATTGACCTAAAGAAAGGTAATTATTAAATTATGCTTAATTCCATTCTATGATTGTAACATGTAAAATTCGTTAAGAGAAATACATTAAGGCTAATTTTGTTAATTCTCCTTTCATTTAATTGAATGAGAGAATAAATTGAAGTGTATACTGCAGTAACTTAAATTTCTTGAATTTTATTTTCCTGGAGAGTATAGATTATTTGAAACAAGAAAGTGATAAAGACATGCTGGGAAATAAAACCATGACAAACTTGATAGGAGCAGAGTGATACTGCATCACAACTTAGCCTAAATAGGCGCTGAAATTCAGTTGTCCCTGTTTTGAGCACGACTAGGCTTCCCTGATGGCTCAGTGGTAAAGAATCCACCTACAATGCAGGAGTGCCCAGTTCAATTCCTGGGTCAGAGACATCTGCTAGAGAAGGGATAGGCTACCCACCCCACTATTCTTGGGCTTCCCTGGTGGCTCAGCTGGTAAAGAATCCTCCTGCAATGCGGGAGACCTGGGTTCGATCCCTGGGTTGGGAAGATCCCCTGGAGAAGGAAAAGGCTACCTATTCAGGTATTCTGTCCTGGAGAATTCCATGGACTGTAGTCCATGGGGTCACAAAGAGTCAGGCACAACTCAGCACCTTTCCTCACTCACTCAGTGATTTTTGAAGCATCCTTTAGTCCAAGCAGAAAAGCCAGTATTATTGTTTCTGGTTCTCAAAGACAGTTTTATACCAGCAAAAATTATTCCTCAGCAAATACGGGGTAATTAGTGATTTCACAAATTCAACAATGCAAATAATGTTTCAAATATTCTTAATTTCAAAAGCATATATAACCTTTTATTTCTTCATCTTTTTTAAAGTTTTTTATCCATTTCAAGCCCAGATCAATGACTAGATCATGTGTGTTCATACATATTTATACAGTATTATACATACACACATACACATTTATGTATTTCTGTGCTTTTATTTTGTGACTTCTCCTCATAGTCCCTTCACCCACTGAACCTTCTGCAATCCGCTGGGATTTTCAGGGCTTCATTCAAAAGAAACCAATATTTTATGGATTCCTGTTGGAATTAATAGAAAATAGAATGATCCCAAGGTAGTTTTTGAATACATATTAACATATATTTAAAGCGTGTAACATATGCCTTTAATCAGGATATAGAGATTATTCTGAAGGATCCTCTAGTCAAAATTTTGTCCTTCTATAAGAATTTTATACTGGGAAGAAAATGTATTGACTAGGATGCACAATTAGGCTTTTTATATAAATGCATCACTCGTACTTTTCATACAAATTATGCAGCTATGTATAAGGCATGGGGTTGAGTGCTTTGAGGATAGATAAATTAGACATGGAATGTGACCTTAAAAATCCATCAGAAAGCTTTGGATGCAAAAATAAAGGATATTACATCCCAGAGCTGTGTTTTAAGAAGATTAATCTGACAGCAAAAAGATATACTAAAGGAGAGAGCAGATAACAAGGGATCAGTAAAGGGTGCCCAGTGTAATATTTATGCCTAAATCACTGAGTGGGTATAGATGGAAAGAGAAAGGAATTACAGTTATTGTTGGTTTTCAGCCAAGGTGGCTTGCACGATGGGGATGCCATTATAAGAAATTAGAATTTTAAGTGTAAAAGGCCAGGATCTGGGATGGAGAAGGAAGTTTGCAGTGAAGTTTAAAGTGCTGGTCATAGCCTGGAAACTGACACCAGAGAGATTAGAGCCAAACAAAGAGATGTCGGTGTCATCTGTAGAGAGATGGTGTTTGGAGACAGGAGCCAGGCAAGGCAGAGTCGAGAGGACAAGTTGTTCCAGATCCTTGGGGAACATCTGTGTTTACATGATGAGTGAGTAAGAGAAAGAGTGACAGATGTGTTGTGATCAGAGATGTAGAAAACTAGAGAGTATAAAGAAAACCAAGTATACGAAGTATATGGAAACTAAGAGGGGAGTTAATTTCAAGAAAATGGTTGGTGAGAAGTGTCAAAGCTAGAGAAGGGGAAAGATCAGGATAGGAGAAATGACTGATATGGTCACAGATAGGTCATTGGTAATGGAAGAGTGAAGAAGCAGTAGGACTGAAGTAAGGATTCTTTAGGGTAAAGAAAACTCTAAGCATTCACACAGAGTGAAAAAGACAAAACTCAAAAGAGATTGGTGATGTGAGAGAACCGAATAGGAGTAGCAGGAACCAGTGATGTGGCCATGTGATGAAGCACACAGAAATGGAGATGCAGGTGGAGAGTGAGCCATGGGCTGGCTAGTTGATTGAAGGCCAACAAGTCAGATGGCCTCTTGCTTCTCAGGAAAGTGTGAAGTCAGATGATGGTTTATTAAGAAGTCAGTCTCCCAGGTGTATGGATAATACGTGGCATTTTTTGTAAGACCTTAATAACACATCTACATTGGCCCTAAATTCATGGTAATATAATCATGGCCTGTCAAGAACTGTAATCTGTATTTAAAACTAGAAACTCAAACATATTTAAGATATTTGATAGAATGTCAGTATTTCACTTTTTCTATGTTAGTCTAAATTAGGTCTGTTTAACTAGAAGATTGAATATAACATTTCTCCAGCTAAAGGTGATCATACATTTTCTTGGTCTTATACACTAGGGCCTGAAGGACTTGGTTTCACTGTGGTTACCAGAGATTCTTCCATACATGGTCCGGGTCCCATTTTTGTAAAAAACATTTTACCAAAGGGAGCAGCAATAAAAGATGGCCGCCTGCAATCAGGGGACAGAATTTTGGAGGTAAGAATTAGAGTGAATATCTTCAATAAAATATTTCTTTGTGTTTAAGTAAATGAAATTTATGAAATTTTGAATTAATTATATTGAAAAGTGTACTTGTAGACAAGATAAGGACTTTAATTAGAAAACTGGTTAATCAATAGCCGACTTTGTAAGTCCTTAATAAGGGCAGTGATACGGAGTCAAACATTGAGAAGTTTTTCCTATCTCCTCTTTCTTACTTCCACCTCTTAGAGTCCCTGGGGGATTTGAGTCATATCCATGAGTTCATCATATAGTCAGTTAGGGCTAAGAATTACAGAGTTACACCCAATTACTTGTAATAGTTTCTTTAAACTTCTCTAAGAATGGGCCAGTCTGTGTTAGTTCAGTCTATGCATATAGAGAAGTATTTGGAATACTCAAAGGAAGAGGCTTTTTTTTCCATTTATTTTTGTTTAATAGTATTATCTTCTTGTCTACATATATTGTCAATTTACCTTTCAAGAAATCTTCATGGAAACTGACTGGTTCCACTTAACTTGCCCATGGCATGGAAGCAACACCAGAGCTTTGTATATAGTTCTGGATCATGAAAGAAAATGGTTCAAATGATTAATGTAGCCCCAAATTAGAATTTCCAATAGTGTATGGTAACCTAGTGACTATAACTTTCTAACATAGAGAACACTGTAGAATTATAACAAAAACTCATGTCTGCAAGAATTGACCATGTGATAAAAATCCATTTCTCCTGTTTATATTCAGCGGAGAATGGTACCAGTTAAGCATTTGAAATCAGCTTCCTCCCTACTTGAGGAATGATTCTCTGGTATCTGTCAGTTTGATCTGTCTTTCCTAAGAATGTGATGTCTTAGGGAAAAACTGCCGATGCCAATTACTGAATGTCTGAGACTGTCCAATGCCATGGTAATGATGGCTGGCACATTGCTAGTATCATAAACATGATTGGTTTGGACTCGCATACTCAGTTTTCAGCTTCCCAGAATTTCCTTGATCATGAGAGCCCATTTGCTGCAGGCTTTCAAAAACCATCTAGGGCGGACAGGGCTGGCAGTGTTGTAATTTGGCTGCTTATATGCTTGTCTGCATTAGGTCAATGGCAGAGATGTCACTGGACGAACTCAGGAAGAGCTTGTGGCCATGCTGAGGAGCACTAAGCAGGGAGAGACTGCATCGCTGGTCATAGCCCGCCAAGAAGGAACTTTCCTACCCCGAGAGCTGGTAATGTTCAGATCACAGTCATGCTGAGTTTTCAGCAAAGCACATCATACACTTACCGAATTCATAATAGCTGAGAAATGAGTTCTAAGTCATAGGCTTAATTTGTTGGGGAAAAAAAAGAGTGAATCACACTGAGAGAGTTTTGCCCCATTTGGAGTATCACTATTTTAGAAAGATGATGCAGTGAGATGGGTAAATGAAAACAGTGCTTCAAGTGTATGAATACAAAAACACCCTTCAAGGAAGCAATTTAACAATATTCAACTGAATAAAATGCACATTGAGTATATGCTGTGAGCTAGGCTCCATGCAAAACACCACCAGCAGAAATGTTCATGGTCCTACCTCAGTGCAGTTTGCAGTCTAAAGGGAAATTAAAATATAACCAAATATTTTAAATGGTGATGAAGATTATGAAAGCAAGTTGCAGAGTGCTACAGTAATACCTTACAAAGGAATTAAGTCCTCATCTTGAAGCCTGGGAAAGACATCTCAAGAAAGAGAACTTCAAGTCTTATTAAAAACGTGTATCCTTTGACCTAGTAACTACGATTTTAGTAATTTGTCCTAAACTAATCATCAAAGATGTGGGAAAAATTCTTCTACATTGATTTTTTTTCTCCAGTCCTATTTATTGCAGTAATGTATTGAGCTCAGTACAACCAGGAGATATTGGTTAAATAAATAACTGGATAGCTTTCCAGTGAAATATAATAAGTACTTAAATCATCTCTGTGAATTGATAAGAATATGAGAGAATGTACAGGATATATTATTAAGTAAAAAGTTGGGCATGAAGTGATATATGCAGTATGACAATCACATTAAGAATCTTTATAAAATATCTGGAAGGAGATGCACCCAGACTGTCAGTGCATTATGCCAGATTTTCTTTTTCTCATTTATTTTTTACTACTGACACATAATATTTATTGTTGAAATATTTAAGAATGATTTAGAAAATTCAGAGGATTTTTATGACTAATAATAAAGAAGAATAGATATGAGGAAAAGGAATTTTAATTATCTTTTAATTTTTATTTTCTTTGAATCTGTGTAAGAAATGGCAAAGGCCCATATGGGTAATATGATAGGTTTTCCTTGAGTTAAATCATCAGAACAGAGTGTCAGTTGACAAAATTGAGTATAGTTAACTTGAAAAAAAATTTAGTACTGATAATTGCTATCACATATATAAAGAATTATTATACAGATTAGAAGTAAATTTTAACCTGTTGCCTCAGATAGTTTATGTCCATTAATTTACTTACCCTATTAATCGAACAAACAAGTGGTTGAGCATGCACTGTGCACTAATTTGGAGGTTCTGGGAATAAAAAAATAATTATTAAGACTAATTTCCCACCCTATGTGAGCCTGTTCCAAAATAAATGGTTGGAAGTGATAACGTTACAAGCGCTTTCTAGCTGTTGGAACTGTCCAAGAAGGAAATAGATTATTCAGCAGACTGAAACAGAACCTGCCTCACCATCTGTCAAAGATGCTCTAGAAACAGTTCTCCCATTGGTAAGATGATAAGACTAGACGATCTCTAAGACACCTGCTCTGGGTCTAATATTCTGTTGCTGCTGCTGCTAAGTCACTTCAGTCGTGTCCGACTCAGTGAGACCGCATAGACAGCAGCCCACCAGGCTCCCCCATCCCTGGGATTCTCCAGGCAAGAACACTGGAGTGGGTTGCCATTTCCTTCTCCAATGCATGAACGTGAAAAGTGAAAGTGAAGTCACTCAGTCGTGTCCGACTCTTAGCAACCCCATGGAGCCTACCAGGCTCCTCTGCCCATTGGGATTTTCCAGGGAAGAGTACTGGAGTGGGTTGCCATTGCCTTCTCTGAATATTCTGTTACATGTGTTTAAATACAAGTTTGAATAGATAGCCTTCCTGAATCAATGCTCATATATTAACTCTCTTTAGTACTAGCCAAAGGCACCTCTTCTTTCTATGTTCTTGTACCATGGAGTTTCTTTTCGATCTTCCTTCTCTTTCCCATCATCTTACCCGTTTTTCCTTGTATCCTATTTTATGCTTTGAGAAGATCCATGATAAAATAGGGAAGGGTAGATGCACTTACCATCTCCTTTCTGCTAGTTGACCCAGCCACTTCGGAAGGCAGAATCTTGAGTTTCTGCCTCATCTCACTGAAGTGCCTTACAGTTCCTAAAGAGATGTGCTGTCAAAATGTTGAAGTCTAGTAGACTTTTTAAAATCTAAATCCAGATAGATTCTTTTCTTTCATCTTTTATTTATCCAAAGACCTTGATCTTTTTTTCTACAAGGGTCAAAGTGAAAGGGAACAATATTAAAAGGGGCTTCCCTGATAGCTCAAGTGGTAAAGAATCTGCCTGCAATACAGGAGACTCTGGTTCAATCCCTGGATCAGGAATATCTGCTAGAGGAGTAAATGGCAATGCACTCTGGTATTCTTGCCTGGAAAATCTCATGGACAGAGGAACCTGGCGGACCCCAGCCCACAGGGTCACAAAGAGTCAGACATGACCAAGCACGCATGCAGGCCAAAGGAGGCAGCATGGATAAATAGCAGGAAGCCCTTATGCTGCTTGTTCAATTTTTGGTTGCTGGTGATAAAAACTCAAAACAAAACAAAACACCTCAGCAGGACTATATACTTGTTTCAGGGATAGGATGAGCTATGGTCCTGGGAGGAGTAAAATCCTGAATATAAAGAGAAATATCCCAGGCAGTCCATAGGCATGAAGAAGAACCCAACAGCAGAACTCCAACTAGAAACTCAAGCCCTAATGAGTCCCCTCATTCCCAATTGAACAGTTGTTTATACCCCTTTTCCATATGTCCTTTAGAATTCCCGGTGCACTAATTCCTTCTTCCTAGAAGCTCTCCCCATCCCTCAAACCCCTACTCTCCCCATCCCAATAAGGGGGAAAAGGATGGAGATCTTAGTCCAGTTTGGAACTCTGAATACATTTTTAGTCAAACACACTTAAATCTAGAAGTTAGCAAATGGAATAGTAGAATTTTTGGACTAAAGGGAGCTGAAAGACACACACAATACTCAGTGTGTTAGCTATGTTCATTTCTTCTAGTACATTACCACTTCTGTAGTATTGTAAACACAGTGCTATATAGGTATTATGGGGCAAATAGATGTGGGCAGGCTTCCCTGGGACTAACAACTACTTTGAACATTGTTTTCTTTTTCATTATTTTAAAATGTACTCTGGTACAAAATACTGAATTACAGACAAAACTTGTATAACCAACCAAATGTACAAGCCAGGCAGCCTGTATATGTTCTTTCACTCTTATTTAATATAATTTAGTGAAATTGGGCTTCTATTCCAGAAAATGACATTGTAGCCCAAGCCCACCAGGGAGCATATTAAATTAATTGTGCAACTATGAGATTATGAGTGAACATAAATTCTCTGTTCTCATCCTTTCCATGTTACACAAAATTTGGAGGGCATGTGGTTAGTATCTGTTCTCTTGGAATCCCCTGGCAAATAGTCTTTTTAAAAATAATGTGACTTCTAACTATCCAAATACGTGGAATATGTAACCACGGCAAAGCAAGTGCCTTTGAGGCTTACTTAAGTAATGGGGACCCAGAATCTTTGTTTTGGAAAAATATGGAATAATATTTTTTTAGCCCAAATACCTGTCTTGAATGCTAAATAGCAGGAACTCTGCAGGAAGTTTATAAAGCGGTCACGTGTGGCATGTATGGGGCTCTTTCAGTGGGAAATATTCAGGGTGTGGAATTGGACTCTTTGAAAGCACAGAATGAAGAGTGTGTGACGTGATGCATCTTTGTGTTTCTCTTTAAAAAAAAGCAAAGGTGGTATCATTTCGGTCTCTTCTCCCTTGTTTTGAATGATGCACCCACTTGACTTTCCATTAAAAACCTGGCAGGATGAAGGAAGGACAGCACTTCCTGCTTTTGTCTGATTCTGTCTCCTTTGAAGAAAACAAACTGTTTATTGGTTTCCTGTTCTGAGAAACTGTCCTCTCCCTTTTGTTAAGCCGTGCTATTTCATGAGCTCTGTACCCTCTTAACAGCACTGCTCTGCCTGTTTTCTGACAGTTAAATCTTCCTTACTTCCTTGTTATCATTAACTTCCTGTGAAGTCTTAACACTCACCGCCAAGGGAGCGTGTGGTCAGCAGTTACACAGGAAGGCCCAATATAGGATGGTCTCTCTGATGTGACCCTCTCTCATTCCAAAGGCCTCAGCATCCATTTCCTGGTCATTTCTCCTGACTTGCCACATAAGAGAACAGTGCTGAATTCCTGTATTTTCTGGTCCAAGCCTTCCTTCCTGAGCAATTTGGTCAGTATCACAAGTATGATGGCTCATTTAGCCAACTTTCCAACTGCCACAGGCTGGGTTGAAAATCAAATGAAGGGATGGTCTACAATAGCATCATCAGTATTTAGCTCTCTCTAGTATCTTTGCCGAAAGAACTGTGCTTCAAAGGTGATCTCGCTAGAATCCTAGTCCAGAAGATCCTTTGATGTTCTCATCCCCTGACTGGGTGAGAGTTTATTAAAGAAATGTTCACACAAGGAACATTTTTGCAAAAGGGACTTTGAGATTAGTGTTGGTAATAGAATCAGAAGGTAAATTTGCTGTGTTTGTGATTGTACTTGAAAACTATGCTACTTATTTGGTGGTCTGTTTGGTCTGTTCTGTGAGAGACATGGTCTGCAAATTTTTTTCCATCCTTGATACCTAAAATTCTTTTTGTCTTTTGCCAAGTGTCAAATAAAGCTATCATTCCATTTAGAAAAAATCCTGAAAATGAAAACTTTTTGTGTATTCCATGACTTTGTTTTTAAGGACTTCAGAGAAAGAGGTATTGGATTATTTGCCATGTATGTATCATGTATGTGGCTGTCTCCTTTCATTTACTGGGGGGAAAAGAACTATTCTGCCATTTCATTGTTAACCTCTTTAACATTTCATGTTCTGACCTGCTGCCTTATCTTTAAATTATCCTGAAAATCACAGTAACTCCTGGTGGGTAAAACAAGCTGAGAAAATTTCAAATGTATTTATAATTTCTACCTGCCAAGTTTGCCTGCTTTTAAGCGCTGGCCTCTGCAAGGGGGATTAACTGTATTTCAAGCAAGCAAGTTGTTCCTGCTTGGAATGATTGAGATCCCAAAGTTAGCAATGTTTGTCATGCTGATCTGACCTTCACTTAGGAACATTGCTTTTGCTAAGAAAAAAAATGATGCAGGCGTATGTGGAGGCTCCCTGAATAGCTGCTGAAATTCCAACGCTACAGTATTTACCAGTCCCTGTATCTACCTTAGCAAATGACACATGGCCTAAACTTCTTCATGGTTCTTCTTCCTAAGTAAAAACTTTATATCTCAAATGTCAAATTATTTAACATCATGAATCATACAAGAATTTCAGTTTGAAATTTTAGATGAACCTCATTTAACTGATACATTATTTTATTCCCTTTGGCTATTTGATTCAAAATGACCCCATGCTTAATTAACCAAGGTACTTAAGGAAGAATGAATATTATAGTGGTTATTTGTGGAAAAATTGAAGGATGGTTTCAGAATGATTTTTCTACCCAAACCAAAGTGCATGAGTTGTGTTTTAGAATTTAAATAATTATGCAGAAACCAAAATGCATTGCTATATTTTATAGATTCTCCAAGTAACTCAGTTCTGTGACTTCAGATGGAGTCCTGGCTAAGACAGTCTCCATTTCTGCCTCTTTCTGCAGTAATTTCTGTTTACTTCTTCCTGCGTGTCCACTGAACCAGTAGTCCAGACTCTGAAAGATGAACTTCAGAGTCAATAAAATGTGTTCCTGTCCTCAAGAAGGGTCTAGCCCATAAAGAAAAAAAGAGTGGGTTCATCAAATTATACAACTGAAGGGTTTGGATTCAAAGTCAGGGACCAAAAATACCTATAAAAACATAATGGTCCTTGAGAAGAATTTTGATGATTGAGGAGGATTTCAAAATGCAGAGCCATAAGAGAGGAGGAAAAAGCAAGTTTAAATACTGAGATTGAAAAATACAAAATATATCAAGGAGATACTAAACAGCCCAACCTAGTAGATTACTGATCAAGGAGCTAACATGATAAACAGTGTTTGGAAGGGGCAAAGAGGTATTAGATCCCTGCTTAAAGCTATTGCAGTTCACCAGAATGTAATGGTTAGGAGCTTGGGATCTGATACTAGCCAGACCTGGGTTGGATCCTGATTGACTGAGTGGCCTTGGGTAAGTTACTTCCCTGTGCTCCCACTCCTTATTAAAAAAAGGGGGATCAGATTATTATCTACTTAAGAGATTGTCTATTAGCGTTAAATGAGATATGTATGTAGTACTTAGAACCAGGCACATGCAATGGGATTCAGCAAATGCTACTTGTTATCAACATTGCCCATCTCAATGAGAGATATTTGAGTGCACAGTTAGGACACCCCAGTCATTGGGAATGGAGAGGGAAGTGAGGATAGAAAACTTCAGCTTTGGCATCTGATAGATGTTGGGGTAATAGAATGAGGTATATCAGAAACTCCCAAGTTTTGAATTTGGGTGGCTAGAAATAGAAGATATATAAACAGGTTTGGAGAAGAAACAATTATTTTTGGCCTAAAATTGTATTCCGCTCATGCCTCCCAAGCTGATCTATGAGCCAGTAATTATCACCGTTTTTCCTTCTCTCTACTTGCGAGCCATACCAGGCTTTTTTTCACTTGTTTAAGATGTTACCAGAGCCCTCTCCATGCCAAATATTTCCTGTGAGACTTCCCTCTGCTTAGAACACCCCCTCCCTTTTCTTTCACCATTCAATTCCTTAAGATATTTACTTACAGAACCTGCTTGAACCCCCTAAGTCTGGAATATGGGGCTCCAGTTAGTTTTCCATTTATATTCAGAACTCCCCTTACCATGTCTCTGAATCACCTTAAGAACAAATAGCAATTAAGAGTCCAGGTTTGGGGGTCTCATGGCCTCAATGCGAACCCCTCTCTCACAATCTTAATCTCTCAGTGCCTTAATTTCTTCATTTGTTAAATAAGGACAATGATAGTACCCACTTTGTAGGGTTGTTATGAGAATTAATTGAACACTGATGCTAACACACGGTCCAATAACGTTGGCTCCTGTTGTTATTTTCTGTGTCTGGTGGACACTGTGTGTTCAGTAAATATTTGTTGACTGAATAACTGAAAGCTATGCATTATTAAAGTAGATGATGTAGAAAGCTAGAAAAGGTATCACTGAAAGAGCTATCACCCCTAATCTGTACCTAATCTGTATTTAATGCATTATCCATCCTACTACAGTCATTTTAAACCAAACAAAAAATATTCAGAGATTTCCTTAGATATCAGAGCTCTAGCAACTTCTAACTACACATAAGACAATGGAGGTAGGGATAGTTAGTATTAAATGTAAGTGACAGTTTAGGTCGTTTAAATGATCATGAAGACATTTGCATGATCTAGTTGTACAGTTTATTTGTAAAGGCATATAAAAATAATAAGTAGCAGTATCTTTTATTTTAAAATATTAAAGTCATTTTTGAAATATTAATGTAGTTTAAAGCACCTTCAAAATGTTTCAATCTTGGATACCATAATTTGTTAGAACAGTGGTCCTCAAAGCATGGTCTCAGACCAGCAGTGTAGCACCACCTGAGAATTTGTTAAACATGCAAATTCTCAGGCTCCCTGAAGACTTAAGAAATCAGAAACTCTAAGGGTGGAGCCCAAAGATGGATTTTATCATACACTCCAGATGGTTCCGATGCTCCTTCAAATTTGAAAACTATTAGTTATAAATCATAAGGCCTGTAGGATGACTTAGTACCTATAGCTGACTAGCTCCAATAATCACATTTTCAACTTTATTTTTTTTATTCTACAAACAATTTCTTGCTCTGTGAAAAGTATTCAATGAAAATTTCAGGCAGGCCCAATTGAGTTGCGTCCCTTTGGCCATGTGCCCCTCATTTTGGCAAAGGGCCAGTGTTCAGCACAATCCAGTTACTCAACTCAATTACACCTGATCCATTTAGGCAAACTCAATTGTACTTGACTTTTTCAGGCCCAACTCGATTGTGCTTTAAAATTTCCACACTCAATTTGATTGTGCTCAAAATGTGTTGTGTGCCATCTTGTAACTTGTAGATTTAGACAGATACCAAAGGGAGGTACTTTTAGAGAAGCTTAGAAGATTGGGTTATTGACATTTGTTTGCAGTTACACTTAGTTTTCCCCATCTATTTGCCATGAAGTGATGGGACCAGATACCATGATCTTAGTTTTTTGAATGTTGGTTTTTAAAATAGATTTATTACTTTCCTCTTCCACCCTCATCAAGAGACTCTTTAGATCCTCCTTGAGACAGGTAAAAAGTGGAAACAGTGACAGCTTTATTTTGGGGGGGCTCCAAAAGCATTGTGGATGGTGACTGCAGCCTAAAAATTAAGACACTTGCTCCTTGGAAGAAAAGCTATGGCAAACCTAGCCAGTGTGTTAAAAAGCAGAGATATCACTTTGCCGACAAAGGCCCTTTAGTCAATCCTGCGGTTTTTCCAGTAGTCATGTACAGATGTGAGAGTTGGACCATAAAGAAGGCTGAGCAATGAAGAACTGATGCTTTCAAATTGTGGTGCTGGAGATGACTCTTGAGAGTCCCTTGGACTGCAAGGAAATCAAACCAGTCAATCCTAAAGGAAATCAATCTTACATATTCATTGGAAGGACTGCTGACGAAGCTGAAGCTCCAGTACTCTGGCCACCTGATGCGAAGAGTTGACTCACTGGAAAAGACCCTGATGCTGGGAAATATTGAAGGCAGGAAGAGAAGGGGATGACAGAGGATGAGGTGGTTGGATGGCTTCACCGACTCAATGGACATGAGTTTGAACAAAGTCTGGGAAACAGTGAAGGACAGGGAAGCCTGGTGTGCTGCAGTTCCTGGGGTCACAAAGAGTCAGACATGACTTAGGGACTGAACAACAGCAAGCTTACTTTATCTCCAACATGAAATGCTACAGGGAAGGTGTCCTATACTTGGCCCAGTGCATGGGCCATACTCTACCATCCCCATTCTGCTCTGTTGAACACAGGCCAAAGTTTACAAAGCTCCTAAGAAAGTGATCCTCAGGTGCTGTCACAAAGCCACCATGCTTAGTTGTTCCCATTCATTTCATTTTAAAGAGGGCAGAAAATGAGTCATAGAGATATTTCTCCTTACCAAAAGATGTTTGTTTGTGAAAATCAGAAACATTTTTAAAGGAAGACTTCCACCTCACTGAGATAAGCATAACACCTTCTCACTCATGCTATGTACTAAAAGACCAGGCTCTTAATCTCTGCCAGTTTTTAAAATGTGTTCAAGAACCCACAAACCTGAGGGATTAATAGTCATCAGCTACTCCCTAGGCAATACTCAAACCTAAAAGAATTTTGCTGAACCCTTGTCAGCAAAATCTAGTCTTGATAAAATAGATGATGATAAATGCTCTGGTTCAGCATTATTAAAACAGATGGAGGAAGTGCTGGCCATTTTGCCTGGTTGTATGACTTCCAGGTGTCAGAGTGAAAATACTTAATGGGTTTTATCACAAGGCTGGTTTTGTTGGAGTTTAGAAGATGGTGGAAAGAGGAGCATTCTGTGCTGAAAAGAAGCTCTCCTGACATTTCGGAGGACCAGGGCCTAATTACATTCTCTTGCAAAGTTAAGAATGAAGAGCCATGAGATCCAGCTGTACTCTCATGGCATAAGACATATGTCTTATTAGTGGCCACTGCAGCCATGATTAGGCTTCTGGAGGCTAGAAAAAAGAAGCATTTTCTGAATATACATGTTTAAACAGCACAGAAAAAGGAATCTTGTGACCAACCACGGACTATATCCTTCTTATTATCCAGTTAGCCAAATGTTACCAGTAATTCATGCCAGCTGTTGATATGGAGCAGCTGGATAAGAAGGTGGTTACAAAGCTCGGGGGATGACCTTGATTTGCCTAATTACCCCAATGCCTGTGATCTGTACATTCGTTAAGGTACACTCAGTGTAAGATAAGGAAACGCGTTCATTTTGTAAAGGATATTTAAAGATTAAGGGGGAAATATGTACTGCCTTAATTGATTGTGGTTGACTTTTCCAGCTGTTATCAAAGTAAATACCACACATGTGAAACTGCCACAAGAGTCCCTTTCGCTTTGAAAGTATACTGAGAGGTTTGAACACATTTCATCTGCATGTTTTTCAAGAAATTGTGTGATCTTTATCATTAAAAAAAAATCAGCTTAAGATTGTTACTTTTTTTTTCTCTTCCTAAGGGCTGATAAAACAGAGATAGATGCTTAAATAACAATCTGTTGCCTCTTAGCTCTTCCCATGCCCTGTCCCCAAAGATTCTCTGGGCAATGACTTTTAAATACGTTCTCATTATTTTTAATGAGTACACAGAATGTATGACGCATAATGCACCAGTAGATAAGTGCCCTTTAACTGAACTTGTCAGATATAATAAAACGTTGAAGGAGTTAAGATGCGCTTTTCTTTAAGATATTATAATTATTTAAATTAAGATTCCCAAGTACAAATCATGTACTATTCAATACCTGTTGCTGCCTTAAGAGAGACCCAGCTCCAGTCTTAGTTCCCTCTGTAAAAAAGAATGTTTTATCACAGCAGTAGGAAGACAAACGAAAATTTAATATTGTTATGTCTCTTTAAGTTTACCCTTCTTTAAATCTGCTCCAATGGCAGGATATTCAATTATAAACGAGTTCAATTATGTTTCCTGGCCACTTATTGAGTTATATGAAGGACTTTTATCACCGAGTCTTTCTGTAATTAATTCTTTGCATTTCTTAGAGGCTTAGGACCTAAGGAAGGATTGTTTAACAGCTTCAAATGTGTTTCCATTTTCTTATACTTTTTCTTTTCTTTTCCTTCCTATCTTTTCTTTCTTGCTCTAACCTATCATTCTGCCTTTCTAGAAGCAAATAACACTTAGTATGGTATCCCTTAATTGCAGAATATTTTTATTTCTACATTACATTAAAACACCAGGTGGTGACGAAGAGGAAGATAATAGTACATTACGTTCAATTACATTAAAATGCCAGCAGTAGATGAAGATGGTGGTAGAATGGAGAAATATATCATCCCCAAGAACAGCAAAGCATCCCCTTGCTAGTCTTTGTTGCAGAAATATCAGTACCTTTGGCTCCTGGTTTATGGAACTGTCAGCCTTAGCACCCTGCTTGTGAGTTACAGAGTTTCAACCTGACTCAAAAGGGCTCCCTTATCTCCTTTCTAGCAAATACATATTTCATCTGTAGACTCTTGACTTCCCATTGGAGGGGAAAACACATAGAAACAAACAAGCAAAAACATAGAAAGTGATAAAATTCAAAAACACCCAACCACAACATCTTGCCCTTGACTTGCTTACACTCCATCTCCCTGAGATCAGATGCTTCTCATGCATGATACACAAAGAGAGACTGATGTTCGGGAGGTCCATCTTCTTACACCTCCATTTCTCTCTATTTCTGGGTCCACTTTGATTGTTTTTGTTGTTGTTGTTGTTTAGTGGCTAAGTCATGTCCGACTCTTTTGTGGCCCTATGGACTGTAGACCACCAAACTCCTCTGTCCATGGAATTTCCCAAGCAAGAATACTGGAGTGGGTTTCCATTTCCTTCTCCAGGGGATCTTTCTGAGCCAAGGATTGAGGACACATCTCCTGCATTGGCAGGTGGATTCTTTACCACTGAGCCACCTGGGAAGCCCCCACATTGATGATCAGTTCAGTTCAGTTCAGTCGCTCAGTTATGTCTGACTCTTCGCGACCCCATGGAACACAGCACACCAGGCCTCCCTGTCCATCACCAACTGCCGGAGTCTACTCAAACTCATCTCCATTGAGTCGGTGATGCTATCCAACCATCTCATCCTCTGTCGTCCACTTCTCCTGCCCTCAATCTTTCCCAGCGTCAGGGTCTTTTCAAATAAGTCCGCTCTTCATATCAGGTGACCAAAGTATTGGAGTTTCAGCTTCAACGTCAGTCCTTCCAATGAACACTCAGGACTGACTTCCTTTAGGATGGACTGGTAGGATCTCCTTGTAGTCCAAGGGACTCTCAAGAGTCTTCTCCAACACCACAGTTCAAAAGCATCAGTTCTTCAGTGCTCAGCTTTCTTTATAGTCGAATTCACATCCATACATGACTACTGGAAAAACCATAGCCTTGACGAGACAGACATTTGTTGGTAAAGTAATGTCTCTGCTTTTGAATATGCTGTCTAGGTTGGTCATAACTTTCCTTCCAAGGAGTAAGCGTCTTTTAATTTCATGGCTGCAGTCACCATCTGCAGTGATTTTGGAGCCCCCCAAAATAATGTCAGCCACTGTTTCCAGTGTTTCCCCATCTATTTGCATGAAGTGATGGGACCGGATGCCATGATCTTACTTTCCTGAAAGTTGAGCTGTAAGCTAACTTTTTCACTCTCCTCTTTCACTTTCATCAAGAGGCTTTTTAGTTCCCCTTCACTTTCTACCATAAGGGTGGTGTCATCTGCATATCTGAGGTTATTGATATTTCTCCCAGCAGTCTTGATTCCAGCTTGTGTGTCTTCCAGCCCAGCGTTTCTCATGATGTACTCTGCATAGGAGTTGTATAAGCAGGGTGACAATATACAGCCTTGACATACTTCTTCCCCTATTTGGAACCCATCTGTCGTTCCATGTTCAGTTCTAACTGTTGCTTCATGATCTGCATACAGGTTTCTCAAGAGGCAGGTCAGGTGGTCTGGTATTCCCATCTCTTTCAGAATTTTCCAGTTTATTGTGATCCACACAGTCAAAGGCTTTGGCATAGTCAAAGGCTTTGGCATAGTCAATAAAGCAAAATAGATATTTTTCTGGAACTCTCTTGCTTTTTTGATGATCCAGTGGATGTTGGCAATTTGATCTCTGGTTCCTCTGCATTTTCTAGAACATTGATCATAACAGGACCCAATTGTTCAGTGAATATTTACTGAACATCTATTTCCAGTTCAGGTGATCAAATACTCATTGTTTATGTGGGCGAGATGTTGTGCCAGGCACTGGCTATTTTCAGATGTACTTTGTTGTGATCTACATGAGCTTATTGAGTGCCATCAGAGAAGACGGATAAGAATATGGCATGATGCCTACCATCTGTGTGGAAAGCTAGTGGGAGGGAAATTTAAGGAAGAAGCTGAGAGATTAATAGTGAACTAGAAGTTATAGAAAGAAAAAATGTTAGTCAGGATTAAAAGTTATACAGAGAAAGTTAAAATCATGAAACATTGCATATATGAGGTAGGACGTGGACTGGACCGTGGATGAATTCATAGAACTGAAGAGAGAGAAACTAACAGTAATATGGAGAAGCATGAGCCAAAGACAGAAAGGAAAACTGAGGAAAAGGAAGGAGAAAAGAAGCATCTTGATTATAGTGATATTATTGTTGGCCACTAATGCTATCACATGAGCAAAATTTGCAAGTCTATAATAAGACCAGTTCTAAGGATAGAAAATCCATCAAATATGAACTTAATATCTCTTTTATACCTCTTTTATAAGGTCTCTTTTTAGAAGTTCTATATTTAGGCTTATTCATTCAACTTGCATTCAGCTGGAGCACCTACTGGACTGGAAAGTCCAAGAAGGCCTCCCTTACAAGGTTTTCAGTTGTTGCTGGCTGTTGGGTGGGGCACCTTGGTTCTCCTTCATGTGCCTTCTCATCCTCCAGAAGGTAGTACATCTTCTTACATGACATTCTCAAGACAGCAAAAGTAGATGATTAAGACCCAACATCAAAAGTTGCATAATGTTACTTCTACCTCATTCTCTTGGTCAGAGCAAGTTACACAGTCAATCAAAGTTCAAGAGAGAGGTGAATAGATTCTACATTTGGACAGAAAGAGCAGTATTCACGTTTCAAAGAATTCACTGGGGCCAATACTACAATCTCTCACATTAACTTAGGAAAGTTTGAAAACACTATTCTATAGCAGAGTGAGTATTGGATGTAAGATTCAGTTACTGACTCAGGGCTTCATAGCATGGTGGAGTTTTTAGAAAAGCCATTTAACTTCTTGGGTCTTATCTTTCTAAATTCCATTCACAAACATTTTTATTGTGTTCCTTCTCAATGCAAATAGAATGCAACAGATAGAAAAGCAAATAAGTCATTCCCCTTTCCCTACTTTGTTTAGCAATGTTTTAACCATGACATAAATTTACTGAACATAAATTCATGTCCCTATTCTGGATATGCTTTTCCTTCTTTTCTCCCATCCCTTATGGAGTTTTACTTTTCTATAGTAGATGCCCACTACCTGGCTTGGGGGCCATGAATCAGAGGTGGGCCGTGTAGACAGTGAAAAACTATTAAGTACTAAAATTAAATTATCAGAATAAAAAGTAATTTGTCAGTAAAATGAGAGATTTTTCTTATCTATAAAATGAGAAGACTAAACTACATGGCTTCTTCGATTGCTTCCTACTGGAAAATTCTATTCTATGAATTTCTGTGCATCAAATCTTGGCATGACACTCCATACAGATAGTGCCTGAATTATGTATGATCTGCATATTTAAATGGACAGCAAGAGTTCTCTGAGTGGCTGTTCCACAGTCTTGAATGCCATGGGAGCTTTTGACCTAAAGAATACCTTCTCTTAAGTCAATGTAGAGCTAACAATTTGCCAACAGATGTCTCTCTTCTGGCTATCTTTTCAACCCCCGGCCATGTGGTGCCATCGTATTTAGTAGATACAGAGGGATCCCCTCTTTCAAAACTCTCTTGACACCACCATGTGGGTACCACCACAGCCAGTTCAAAAGAAAATGTGTTCCTTCTTTCCTAAATATGAAATTCAGATATATTTTCCTACAGAACATCCTTAAATACGGTCTATCCAGTGGAATGTAAAATTACTATATACTGTTTTGGAGATACCAAGGAGTGAGCAAACCATGCTGGCTAGTTGAAGCCTACACACAGTCTACCAGCGTTTCTTTTGAGAAAAAAAAAAAAATTGAATTCCAAGAAACAAATTTACAAACAGGCTTATAGCATAAAACCTTTTTTCTAACTAGAAATTGCCTTGTCTGTACCCACTATCACAGTTTATTTAAAGCTTATTTCCATTATACATAGAGAAAAGTGAATGAGTTACAAACATTATTCATTACTGTTTTGGATAATATTCATCCTTAATGCAATAAAAAAAAAAATCCCTGGGTTCTGGATTCTTCTATTAGAAAAATATGACTGTGTCAACAATAACAACTTATTGAAAACTTGGCAGATATTTTCAGTGTAATTATTAATGCAAGGCACCTTAGTTCTTCTTGGGTACTAGATAGATTTTAAATAAATTATATAAATATTAATGTAATTATTAACTTGATAATTTTATGTGCTATCTCAGCACACAAGAAAATTAAACAAAGATGAAGGTTGCTGTATTTGTTCACGTGTGAGAACATACATAACAGTGACTTATTTCCAATATTGTAAGGAGATAGAAGTGCACTAGATCGAGCCTTGTCTGCAGCTGCATAACTGAGCATGATTGTAAAATATATGTATGCAATTTTTCATGTTGGTTAAGTTAATAACATGCCACTATAATTTGTGTACCTCTGAAATAGGAACCAAATCATGTACATCCTAGCTGGAAAGTAAAGGCAAAATGCCTATAAACAAGCTAGAGGCTTATTTTTTTTTTCTTTTTTAAGCCCAGTCTCTGCAGTCAATAGCATTTCAGAGGTTCCTCTTTAACCTGTAGGGTTTCTTCAGAAAAGAATACCGATAGCATGTAAATGTCTTACTTCCTTCACAAACCTTTGAAAACGTAACCCTGCGATCACATTGCCTCTCACCCTCAGCTCTCAATAGCTCTCGAGGGAGTGGGCACTTCTTATCAGACAAGAGCAGCCCGGCAAGGGCAGCCAGCACATTGAGAGGCCAGGGCAGTGAAGTGGTCAAGGCCACTGGGCAGGTAGTGAAAGGCCTCTCACTGTGTTAAACAAATGCGGTTTCCTTCCTGTCTTCTGCAGGAGCTAATTTTGTTTTTCACTTCTCTTCTGGTATAAGAACAATAAGGATTCATAAGGCCATTCAGCCTGTGAGGAGATGTGCATTAGATTATCATAAATCCGCAGATAAAAAGTGCAGTGGTCAATGGAACAGACATTCTTGGATGAAATAAAAGGTTTAATTGAAAGTACTGTCCCAAGAGACATAGATGATTGAGCGTAGTATTGAGTCGACATTAATTACCATAGACCAGAGAGTGAAGAAAATAAAAGACCATTCTATATATTTTTTTAAGTTCCCAAATCTGTTTCTCTTTAAGAGGACTTAGGAGATTCTCCTAATAGAATGCTAAGGGGAAAAGGTGAGTTTTTGTTCATACACAGTGTCCTTAGAACACCGTTAAAGTTTCTTAGGAAGTTGCAGCTGAATTCTGTGCTAGTACAAATAGCTTTTGTTAGAAGTCAGAGACCTAGACAGAGTACAAAGTGAACTGATGATGAATAATGGTTAAAATTGATCAATATCTATTATGAGCTATGATGCTAGTAAATGATTTGCACTTATTCATAATTATAGAAAATTTTTTTGATTCTTTGATTATGTCTCTCAGCTTATTTTTTTTTTAGTAGGTTGGGTTTCTGTTCTACAATGTAACAGAAAAAATAAATAAATAAATTGAAGAGGCCTCTGAACATAAGGTCCCCATTAAACACTAGATGACTCTCTTTGTATCACTAAAATATGGCTGCCTTTATAAATCATGCATATTTGTTTAGCCAATGCCCTACTCTTGATGTGGTTAAAACAATGAGATGAACTCTCCATTCACAGAGACAAAAGCTGGGATCAAGGATTGCCTTAACCAGAAAATAATTGGTCAGGTGTCTCTTTTACCAGTCATTAACATTTTAGAATTATGACTTGGAGTCTCCCTTTAGGTCAAGTAGAGTATAAAAATTCTTCTGGATTATTCATGCCTAGTGTGCAATGCATTTGAAAGAACAAAGACAGGGAGATACCAAATATACTTTAGTGTTTTACTTGGTGTTTTACACAATGCTGCCAATTTAGTTAAAAAAAAAAAGTTAAAGCAACTTGTTTATTTGCTTTTCAGTTCTATTTAGAACAAATGAATTCACTCAGTAAGAGCATTTAAACTTCTTAGCCAATTGTTTGGGAGTGGACATAGGCACAGTCTTAGTTTAAATGTGAAAAAATTGCTTTTTTAGGGTTAATTTGAACAGGGTAGTTGCCAAATAGTACCAGCTGTCATAATAAAGGAGAAGTGAGTGACAGGTTTACTCCACCCCATATCAAAACTCAAGAGCGGATATGCTGATCAGATGAGCCAAAATAAATGGAAGTTCTTAGAAACATTTGCAAGCTATTTTCTTACAAAGCTAAGCCCTTCACAGGCATCAAAGTACAAACGGGTTGTGATTAAGCTTAGCACTATTATAGAAATGAGAAAGTGGGATCACTCTGTTGCAGTAGGGATCCCAAATGCACTGCCTAATACTCTAAAATTTCCTATGATGGCAATGGTGATAGTGGTCTATATTACAAAGTATTGGAACTTGAATAGCAGTTTTTAAACTACATTTTAATATTAATGAAAATGTGGCCCATTCAAGCTACAATTGAAGAACTGATGCAGCACTTGTCAGCAATGTTGTTTTACATTCACGGACCCTTATTCTCAGGCGTGCACTGGAATAGTTGCTAATGGCAAAAAAAGAAGTGGAATGGTTCTTGTTTCCCTTGAAGATTTATATAGTAACTAATAAGCATAATATAAAGTGATTAGTGCTATAATTTAATTAGGTAAGGAAATACAGGTGAGGTCTCAGCCACAGAGCAGGTGACAGTTGAGATGGATATGGAGGAGTTTGATGGATAATGTAAGAGTTTGCAGTGTCAAGTGGGGAGGAGAGGAGAGAATGTTTTTTAGACAGTGAATCCTACCTAAAAAATAAGAGAATCTCTTCATAATATTTAATTAATTAACTTCAGTGCTATGTAACAAACATGTTAGAAAGTTTAGGGCAGAAGTATTAAAACTGTATTTTTATAGATAAGATGCAACACATAGCTAATACTTTTCTTTTTGGCCTTTTAGTGCCGTTATTTCAAGAAGGGCATTATGGCAGACAAGAGGCAACAAATTAATTTATGAAGTCATCCTCTAACAATTATTTTTATACATATGCATTCTATCAGATTTAAACTGGATTTAAACTTGAATTAAATGTAAATCTTGCCTTTCATGAGATTATAGTGGTATACTGGAGTCAAAACAGGCACACAAAGAATTATAAGAATAGAAAGAAAGGAATAGGGGGAAAAAAAAAAAAAACAGACGAATAGGAAGGCCAGTTGTTTTCCCACTGATAGAATCAGAGAAAGAAGAGGCAGCTTATATGCTGAGACATAAAACCTGGGTGTTTGGAAATATCAAGTAAGGGGACTTTGATTCCATTTTATCTTTGCAAGAAAATTTCTTTTGAGATGAAAGTAATTCCTACACTATATATATATATATATATATATATATATGAAATAGATCTGTTTCCCTATGAATGATTTCATTAAGTATCATGAAGTGTAGGTTAGTACTGTCAGGAAAATGCTTAACTTAAAAGATTCATTCACTCTTTATGCTTAGATGATTCATTTTTCCATGTATCAACAAGTAAAAATGGACTTGTGATGGATTAATTAAAAAAAAATTCCGTAGGAATGAACTAAAACTGAGATAGTTCTTGTTTATTCTTTGAAGCATACTTTGTTGGAAAATGAAGATCCATTAGTTCAGGGAAGAAAGAAGTCCTGCTAAACCTACATCTAGGGGAATATTGATTGGAAGTATGCTGAACTTTTAAACTTCTTTTAATTACACACTGATTTTACAGGAATTAAGGCCGTAGAAATTGCTCCCTTACCCTTGGCCTGCTTTCCTGTATATATATAGCAAAGGAGGAGAACATATACGTTAAGGGCAGTATTTGGCAACCCAAGCCAGTTACGAGGCCTCTGGGGCCACTTGAAGAGTCCCTGTTAAGAACCTGGCAGAAACAGTGGCAGATGTAAGAGGAGGAGTCTTCCCAGATCTAGACTAGCTACTTCCTCTGTCTTGGAGACATCTCACAGATCCAGAAGCCACTCTGAAATCCAGACTGTAGGATGACTGTAGGATGATGTCTTAGTCTGGTAGGGATGCTGTAACAGTACCATACCTTGGATGACTTGTAAACAGCAAAAATGTATTTCTCACAGTTCTGGAGGCTGGAAGTCCAAGGTCAGGATGCCCACGTGGTCGAGTGAGGGTCCTCTTCTGGGTCACAGTCTTCTTATTGTACCTCTATATGGTAGAAGGGCTAGGGAGCTCTGTGGGGTCTCTTTTGTAAAGTCATCAGTCCCACTCAGTAGGGAGCCACCTTCATGACCTCATCACGTTCCAAAGCCCCCACCTCTTAAAACTGTCACCTTGTGCATTAGGATTTCAACATATGAAATTTGGACAGACAAAACATTCGAATAGCAGATGCGTCTATGTGTCAAACAGAAGACGTGATACCAAAAGAAGAGAAAGACATGATTAACAGTGATATAAACCTGATGATATATCATTAACCCGGGAGGATATCTCCCGTGTGTGTGTGTATGTGTTTGTGTGTGTGTATGATACATATAGTATCATCCAGTTGGTGGATGGGTGTATTGATCTCAATTCTTCACTTCCAAATAGTAGCATTAAATATCTATATTCTGATTATGGTCTCATGATGTGTGGAGAGTATTTTCCAACCTTAGCTTGTAGACTTGCACATATGAATTCATTTGGCCAATGAGATGTCAGTAGATGTTTTGTGGGCAAAGGCCTTAAAGTTAATTTAATTTTCACATTCCTGCCTTTCGTCATATGAGAAACGTGTTTCAGATATGCAGAGGTCTAAAGAAGTTGAGAGATCTGGGGAGCAGACATGTACCTCATCCATAGCTTGGAGGCCAGCCTACCTGAATCCAGCCAAGATTAGCCAGATACCAGTCAAGGTGAGAGACATGAGCTGGAAATAAATGCTTTACAGTTCATATCACAATTTTGGGATGATTTGTTATGCAATATTTGGGAGGTATCAGCTGACTGATACATTCTTTCACTTTTCCCCATTAATTAACTTCTGGGTAGATTTCCCTCCCTTCTCCCATCAATTTATTTGTAGTAGTGAGGACAGGAAGATATATCTATATTTTAAATTTAATGGGTTTCATACTCTACAGAACCCAGATGACTTCTTATTTTATAGCTATTTTTATCTGAAAATTAATGTTGACAGGATAATTGATTTAATTATTAAGATAAGAGGCAAATTATATGTCTTTATCTACAAATGACATATTATATATATGGTAAGAACATTCTCATTACAACAGCAAACATGTACTGAGAATTTAAAATGGTGTTTCCCACTGAGATTTCTCAATCTCCATTTGAAATTTAGGATTATTTATCATTAATAATATACTAAAAGGGATCAGTTTCCAGCTGGAGTCTCATTAGATGCAACTCAGACCTCAGACAAAAGGGGAGGGTTAAAATGGTTGTATTTCTATTATGTAATTTTCTTCTAAGTCTTAACCAATAAATAAACTCTGCCTTCCACAGCCCTTGTGAAAATATTACTTTCTCGAGGTCATGGTGGTACTGTTACTTCATTACAACATGATTTAATAAACATGATCCACTTTGTCTTAAAGTGAAGGAACATCCACTGGGTCCTCTAGGGAGAATGTAGGCACCTGAGATATAATCCCTACGTTTAGAATTCTTAAATTGGGAGGAAAGCTTTATTACCTTTGTGCTTAGTCACTCCGTCATGTCCGATTCTCTGAAACCCCATGGGCTGTAGCCTGCCAGGCTCCTCTGTCCATGGGGATTCTCCAGGCAAGAACACTGGAGTGGATTACTATGCCCTCCTCCAGGGGATCTCCCCCA
This sequence comes from Capra hircus, assembly GCF_001704415.2. Classification (NCBI taxonomy): domain Eukaryota; kingdom Metazoa; phylum Chordata; class Mammalia; order Artiodactyla; family Bovidae; genus Capra; species Capra hircus. The sequence goes on along the minus strand of NC_030809.1, from coordinate 42,458,161 downwards.
CCCCAGGATCGAGCCAAGATCTCCCACATTGCAGGCAGATTCTTTACCAGCTGAGGGAAAGCCTATCTTTATTAAAAGCATTTGTACCCTAAACAATGACACACAGGTTAAGAATGCAGGGTGTAGGTAGAACATTCTTATATATTTACTCTGATAAAAGATTTTATTCAGTGACTTCACAGTTTCTAAGAGCCCAGTGAAAACCACCTATAATTCGTTGTCTTTACACTATCTCCAGAAATCTCCCAATCTCAAACAAATCTAATTTTTTTTTTAATTTCACATCTGGAAACTAAATGTCATTTATTTCCCTTTTTGGAATAAGGACTCCCTCATTCTAAGAGCTTCAGAATGTACTTGTTGTCCTGCATCATTTGCAGCCTGTCATGAGACTATGAAGCCTTCCATGAGTCTTTGTTGTTGATGATGGTAATTATGACATATGACAGGTACCCAGAATGTGATGCAGCAATAATAGAGCTGGAAGTCTGAACCATGAGCTTGCGTGGCATCTCTAGGACCTTGTTTCTGACCTACAAGATTTCTGTCTGGAACCTTCTCTCTTTTCTGCTCCATTCCTTTCCAGCCTAATCTTCCCTGTGTTCTTTAAGTGTACGCTAGGGAAGTGTACTTTCCTATAATACCCTTCTTGCAAAGATGTGTTCCGTGGTCAAGTAAATTAGGGAATATGTATTAACTTTTAAGAGCACTGAAAAGACCTAGCATAAACCATTTCCTTGGATTTTTCATCATGGAAACTTTTTTTTTCCCCTCATATGCACTGATTGTGCCCTTGTGTATTAGACCTTAGAATGATCCAAGTCTTAGAAGAGATCAGTTTGTTGGTTACTGAAGCAAGCCCTAATTGGACATGGCCTTAGGCCAGACATCCTCGGGAGGCTTCAATAGCCTGTATACTGATAGTGTTATGGGGTCAGGGGGCACTTTCAATTCAGTCAATGCCACCCTTTTCCTGAGTGGTGGGCTGGGCTGAGCTGTGGGTGGAACAGGTATCATAACCAGGCATTCACCTCCTGAAGTACTGTGTATTTTTATTGATGTTTAGCTTTTGTCCTTGATAGTTGTATTGTCTTTTGAAGGCATTAAGTGCAGGTAGCCTGGTGTGCAATGCATCTGTGATAGCAAAATCCTATTAGAAGTATGTCACCCAGGAGCCCAGTTTCTTACATGGCTCTACTCCTCTTAGAATCAGGCCCATTCTGCTTCCTTTTAGATCACTGGATTATTACAATCGTAACATTTGTTCTTAAATCTTATATTCATATAAAATCATGTATTCTTGTATGTTAGCTACTGAATTATTTACTGTAAAGTACTTTAAATTCTTTAGACTTTTAACAGGAAAGAGTAAATACAAAACAAAAAGGTCGATTGTTTCTTATACACGTACCAGAAACAATAGATACGTGTATATATATGGCTAAGTCCCTTTGCTGTCCACCTGAAACTGCCACATTGTTAACTATATTCCAATATAAAATAAAGTTTTTAAAAATAAAGTATTATTATAAAAAAAGATCTATTGTTTCTTGATATTAACAAAGCAACTTCTAGTTTTATAAAACTATGCTATCTGAATTATAAAATATTATTTATATTACATTTCTATAACACAAAATATTATTTTTACTTCTTTAATCTGTGTCCGAATAGGGAAAAAAACATGATTCCCATTTTCCTTAAACTGTTACATTTGCTGATCTTTCAAGGATATGTATTGTGAGTAGGAGGAAAACAAGGTTGCTATAGGAATGTTAACTCTGACTTACTTTACTTTTGTTAGTTTTAATCTCTGACTTAGTATTACATTAAGGTACTTTTATATTGAACAAGCAATAAAGAATGGGTATTTTTTTGACATTTGTTTTCTGGCATTAGATGAATCTTTTACTTAAAATTGTTTTTGGATAAGTTCAGTCAGAGATCAGCTCTTGATTTCAGTTTTCCCCTTCTACCTCCTTTCTGAGGAATGGACTTCAAAAAACATGAAAACGTGTCTCAATTACAAATACTTTATAGTATTTTCTTCTTGTAGGTCTTTGGTTTAAAATTATTTTGAAATGAATGAATATGTACTTTAAAAGATCACATAAGAACATATATTTTAGATATTGATTACTGAGCTATGTGAATATGATTTAAAATTTTTTCTTTCATTAAAAGTAAAGAGCAGTGTTGCTTATGTGTAGTTTTGTGAAGCTTTACCCTACTTACTGCAACATTAAGTTACATTTTCCTCTTCTATATGATTAATATATAATATTGAGTTTGGGGTTAATTTCAACCACCTGTAGTATAATTCAGAATTTTAAAAAATTATCTGTTCTATTATCTCTGATGCTTTTTGGTGATGTGTCAATGTCATTCAGAGGGCAAAAGACTTTAAAAGGTCATCTGTCTACTTGTAAATCACCAAGTTCTTCTGATTTAGCAGCAGTGGTGGGAAAGATCACTATTTATCACAGTGATCATCCTTAGATCACACTTACCTATGCACATGTCAGCTCACGTGGTTGTCATCTTTTCTTGACTCTCTGAGAAGTACAGTCCAAAATAAAGTGCCTCCCAGCTGTTGGAATGAGTCTCTGATCTCCACTCCAGGGCAATATTCACATTTTGAATTCTATATAATCCAATTGGCCAAAAAACTTTCAGGCTTATAATAGCTACCTATGCTTTTTTCAGAAGATTAAAATTTTTCAGAAGATTAAGTGTCTTGCAGGTGTCTTGTCCTTTCATTGCTGTGAAAATTTACTTAGCTATAACAAAAGTTTTATCACCTTAAATTCCTTAGAATTTATTTAGGTAAATTTATCGGTGGTTAAGCTAATTATAAAATATCCTGGCAGAATTGCCAGGTCTGGCTTTTCCTATATATATTATATGAAAAAAGTGACTTTTTTTTTTCATTTTTTGCCTTAAAGCTCCTTTGTTTGAGTTTTAGGTTTGGGGTAACTGACAAAATGATTGCATGTAAAACATAACTCTTGCATAAAGTAAGCTGCTCTCAACACAGACTAATTACACATTTGGGAGGCAAGGCAAAGACATCCAGAACTTGCTCATGCTGAGCTAAGAGCACAGCATTTAATGAAATGAGGGCCATAAAAGGTTCAGCATGGATGCTTTCAGGTCTGACCTGGGCTTCTGGGAAATTGAACATTGGTTCTGTGGACTGATAGATTCCCCCAGGGTTTGAAAGGCTGGGTTATTACCACTTGTGTGTGTGAATCAAAACTGCTTTGCAGTACAAGAACATTTGTGATTCCAGAGATGGCCCCATTTGGAACACTCTTAAGCTAATAATAAGGATACCTACCTAGTCATCCATCTTCTTGCCTCTCTTTCCTCCTCTCAAGTAATTACTTTTGATATTTGTTTCATAAAAATGGTTGTATATCTGTCAGGATCAGACTGTGTAAATTCCTATTTCCTCTTTGCTGTTGTTAGACTCTATTCCTTTCTGTCAGATAATACTGTGTATGAAACAGAAAGGCACGCTTACGTTGTTTGGTAACCTTTTAACAATTATGTCCTGTGTAGACTGGCTGTTTCACATTGCAGTGTTGGTACATAGTAGATGCTTGATAAAAATGTGTTGATTGACTCTTGTCACTCAGGCCAAGATGGGATAGTCTCATATCTGCATTCCAGCTGTGAGAGGTTATCCATTATGCTTAAAAACAGAAATAGGATTGCAGGGAACAAAATGAGAGAACAGAGAAATAGAAGACTAAATGGTTGAATGGGAAGGAGAGGGAAGAGATATATAATTAGAATGATAACAGAACAATGTCCGTAAGAACTTGAAGAAAGTTTGTGTAAATGAGAATAAAAGGTTAGTGAAGGCTGGAGATAGGCAGGATAAAGCTACCATTATCTAGTAAATAACCATTAAAATGGCTTATGACAATTAGGAAAGAAAAGCAATTAACATTTTACTCACATTTGGTTCTGTGTTTCATTTCTTTTTAATTAATAAAAATAATGCCTTTATATATCACTGTGGTGTCTTCCAAGTTGAAAACTATGATGCTTTATTGGATTATGAAATTAATGCAGTGGGTTGTGACAATTTTTTAAAAATAATGAAACAGAATAGAAAACATTAGAATGTGTTGCCCTCTTGGTAAGTATTGTCTCATGAAATTTTTATTTATCATCAATCATCAAAGACGCTCAGTCATATCTGACTCTTTGCGACCCCATGGACTATAGCCTAGCAGGCTCCTCCCTCTATGGGATTCTCCAGGCAGGAGTACTGGAGTGGGTTGCCATTGCCTTCTCCAGGGGATCTTCCCAACCCAGGGATCGAACCCTGGTCTCCCACATTCCAGGCAGACACTTTAACCTCTGAGCCACCAGGGAAGCATATATCTGCACACATATATGTATATATGGACAGATTAGGAGATGGACACATAATGTAACTCTGGGTACTTAATCACAGTGCTTCTCAAACTTGGTGAAATGTACAATGAATATCACCATTTGCAGTGTTCATTTATGATTTGAGGTGAATGATGCAATTTTAAATCATGCACAGTCCATTCTGCTTTACAGATTGGTAGCTATAACACATCATGCTGCCTTCATTGAGAATATGATGCTGAAGTTAAGCTGGGTTATCATCTCTCCTAGTAGGAAGTATGGCATGAAAAGGGAAATTGGGCTAGGTTACTTTAAGGTTTCTTATAACTGTGATACTTTATACTTTTTACAATTATTTTTAATGTCAAAACTAATTTTATAAACACTTAAAGTAATAAAATCCAGAATAATAGGAACCAAATGCGATGCCAGCAGTTTATTCATTTTCTTATATATAAATATGTATATATAATCCCAGAAATACACATTCACAGATACACATATATACATATACACAATCATGTACTATTGGACACTTATTCATTTTTATTGATTCAGTCATTCAACAAATACTTATCCATGGCTTATTTTTGAGTCTGGCATTGTTTTAAGCATCAGTGATTCACTGATGGGAAAAAAAAAATAGAGTAGTATTCCTGCATTCAAAAGACACTATCAAAAAAATAAAAACATAAGCAAATATATGGTATGTGATAAATGCTATGGAGAAAAAGTAAATCAGGATAATAGACAAAGGTAGGATGGTATTGCCTTAAAATAATTTTAAACCGAGTGATCAGGGAAGGGGCTTCCCTGGGGGTTCAGAAGGTAAAGAACCCACCTACAATGTAGTAGACCCAGGTTCTACTACAGGTTCTATTCTGGCTACACTCTCCAGTACTCTTACCTGGAGAATTGCATGGACAGAGGAGCCTGGTTGGCTACAGTCCATGAGGTTGCAAAGAGTCAGACATGACTGAACAATCAAAGAAGACCTCACTAGTAAACTGGCATTTAAACACAAAGTTGAAGGCAGTGAGGGAAGAAAGTCTGTAGGAATCTAAGGAAGGAACATTCAAAGCAGAGGGAGGAGGTGATGCAAAGGATTGAGGGCAGAAGTTAGATAAGGTAACTTAGAGAGTGAGGATGGGAGAGAAAAGTCAGATGATTGATTCTTAGGACACTAGTATTTTGGGAGAACATGAGGAAGAGTCTGCAAAGGGGACTGGAAAGGAGTAGAGAGTGAAGTAGGAGATGAATACTTAAAAGTGGTGTCCTGGAACCAAGGGAAGAAAGTGGTTCAGGACGTAGGGCTCGATAAATGAGGTCTCATGCTACTTGGACCAAGTAAGATGAAAACTAAGAATTGACCTTCACACTTACCAACCTGATTTCCCAGGCAAGAATACTGGAGTGGCTTGCCATTTTCTTCTCTAGGGGGTCCTCCTGACCCGGGGATTGAACCCACAGCTCCTGCTGCATCTCCTTGCATTGCAGGCAGATTCTTTACTACTATAGGTCATATAAATACCATATCTAGTTTACATGATATTAGTTACATTTGTGTATATGTGCGTGTGTGTGTGTACGTGTACATGTGTTTCATTAGAGATGTGCTTATAGAGTTACTCTCAGGGGCTTTCCTGGTAGGTTAGTTGGTAAAAAAATCTGCCTGCAATGCAGGAGACCTCGGTTTGATTCCTGGGCTGGGAAGATTCGCTGGAAAAGGGATAGGCTACCCACTCCAGTATTCTTGGGCTTCCCTTGTGGCTCAGCTGGTAAAGAATCTGCCCGCAGTGCGTGAGACCTAGGTTTAATCCCTGGGTTGGGAAGCTCCCCTGGAGAAGGGAACAGCTACCCACTCCAGTATTCTGGCCTGGAGAATTCTGTGGACTGCATAGTGTTGCAAGGAGTCGAACACGACTGAGTGACTTTCACTTCACTTCACTTTACTTACAGGCACTCTACATGATAGTACAACACTACAGCAAATGGTTCTTATCTCTTCATAAATTCCTTTTAAAAACATTTATTGTTTTATAATTTAGAAGTGTCAGAAAACAAAAACATTATAGAGAAGAAAAAATAGTCTGTATTGCAGTGGAAGAATATAACCAAGTTTTCTTTTAGCAAATAGATGGGGTAGGGGTGGAAGACAGGTGGGTAATAGGTAGATGAGTAGGTGTCTGAATTGTGTATAAATTATATGTTATATATTGAGATGTACTGTATAATAAGCTTTTATATATAATATTATGTCACAGTCTCGCATGATTAAAAGTCTTTGTGTCCACACTATTTTATATAATTCTGTGATTCTTAATAAGTAAAAAAATATAAAAACATCTTATATATAAGCATATTTAATCTAACAAATATGACTTGGTAGCTGCATTTTTTCCTCATAGGTCCTTACATAAGACAAACAGCATGAGGCTCCTATGTCCATGCAATTCTCCAAGCAAGAATTCTGGAGTTGGTAGCCCTCCCCTTTTCCAGAGGATCTTCCTGACCCAAGGATCGGATCTGGTTCTCATACATTGCAGGCAGATTCTTTACCATCTGAGCCACCAAGGAAGCCCATACATATATATTTAAATATATACACACACCAGTAACTCAGTATTTGTCATTTTATACTGTTTTCCAGAGAAGGCAATGGCACCCCACTCCAGCACTCTTGCCTGGAAAATCCCGTGGACAGAGGAGCCTGGGAGGTTGCAGTCCATGGGGTCGCTAAGAGTCGGACATGACTGAGTGACTTCACTTTCACTTTTCACTTTCACTGGAGAAGGAAATGGCAGCCCACTCCAGTGTTCTTGTCTGGAGAATCCCAGGGACGGGGGAGCCTGGTGGGCTGCCGTCTATGGGATTGCACAGAGTCGGACATGACTGAAGCGACTTAGCAGCAGCAGCATACTGTTTTCATCCCATGAAGTTCTCATTCCTACCTCTGGAAAATTAGTGCCATATAACCGAGACATAGCTAAGACATCACAGACTTCCCTAGGAGTTCATTCTGGTCATCTCCAGGGTCGGTCACAAGTCTTTAAGCATGAGACCCAAACGATTGCAGGGACTGTTACTGCCACCCCTTCCTGGTACTTAGGAACATGTCATCAGGCAGTGCTGTAGTCCCAAATGACTCTCTATTCCCTGGTTACCTAGAACTTGACTGCATTTGCCAATTGGTGATTCAGGGCAGTGATGTTCACCTAAAGGTGATTTTGACCCCTGGGGCCTCACAATAAACTGTGGAAAATTCTGAAAGAGATGGTAATACCAGACCACCTGACCTGCCTCTTGAGAAACCTATATGCAGGTCAGGAAGCAACAGTTAGAACTGGACATGGAACAACAGACTGGTTCCAAATAGGAAAAGGAGTACGTCAAGGCTGTATATTGTCACCCTGCTTATTTAACTTCTTTGCAGAGTACATCATGAGAAACGCTGGACTGGAAGAAACACAAGCTGGAATCAAGATTTCTGGGAGAAATATCAATAACCTCAGATATGCAGGTGACACCACCCTTACGGCAGAAAGTGAAGAGGAGTTAAAAAGCCTCTTGATGAAAGTGAAAGAGGAGAGTGAAAAAGTTGGCTTAAAGCTCAACATTCAGAAAACGAAGATCATGGCATCTGGTCCCATCACTTCATGGGAAATAGATGGGGAAACAGTGGAAACAGTGTCAGACTTTATTTTGAGGGGGGGGGGGCTCCAAAATCACTGCAGATGGTGACTGCAGCCATGAAATTAAAAGACACTTACTCCTTGGAAGAAAAGTTATGACCAACCTAGATAGCATATTCAAAAGCAGAGACATTACTTTGCTGACTAAGGTCCATCGAGGCTATGGTTTTTCCTGTGGTCATGTATGGATGTGAGAGTTGGACTGTGAAGAAGGCTGAGTGCTGAAGAATTGATGTTTTTGAACTGTGGTGTTGGAGAAGACTCTTGAGAGTCCCTTGGACTGCAAGGAGATCCAACCAGTCCATTCTGAAGGAGATTAGCCCTGGGATTTCTTTGGAAGGAATGATGCTAAAGCTGAAACTCCAGTACTTTGGCCACCTCATGTGAAGTGTTGACTCATTGGAAAAGACTCTGATGCTGGGAAGGATTGGGGGCAGGAGGAGAAGGGGACGACAGGATGAGATGGCTGGATGGCATCACTGACTCGATGGACCTGAGTCTGAGTGAACTCCGGGAGTTGGTGATGGACAGGGAGGCCTGGCGTGCTGCGATTCATGGGGTCGCAAAGAGTCGGACTCTTTTGGTTGTCACGACTGGGAAAAGAGATGCTACTGGCATTTAATAGATAGTAGCCAGGGATTCTGATAATATCCTCCTGTGCAGTGCATAGCCCCCATATGGAATTATCAGGCCCCAGTCATCAGTGGTGCTGAGGTTAAGAAAGCCTGAGTTGATCCTGTATGGCTGGCCCTGGGCAGGTTCAGAGGCATTAGACCTGGACACAGGCAGTAGGGCATCTGAGCATCCATCCTGGGCCTGACTCTAAGGACCTCAAGGACTTGGTATCTAGAAACATAGCATCTAGTAACAAAGACAAATAATGGAAAGACAAAAATTAATGAAGTTTACATGATTTCTCTTCCTGTTTCAGCCTCTGGATTTTTCCCTTTCTGGAAATTTGTAGGTAGAAAAAGCAAGGGATACACCTGCCATGGGCTTCCCTGGTGTTTCAGATGATAAGGAATCTGCCTGCAATGCAGTAGACCTAGGTTCGATCCCTGGGTCAGGAAGATCCCCTGCAGGAGGGAATGGCAACCCACTGCGGTATTCTTGCCTGGGAAATCCCATGGACAGAGGAGCCTGGTGGGCTACAGTCCATGGGGGTCACAAAGAGTAGGACATAATAGTGAGTAACACACCTGGCACAGTGAGGAAAGAGCTCTTGTCCTAAAGGCAGGAAGACAGGGAGAGTCCCGGGTAGGGATGTGCTGCTGCCTTTGGGCTCATGCTCTCCCTCACTAAGGGCCTTCATTCGGGGCCCTTACAAGGACTTTATTCCCCTGCCCATCCTGCTATAAAGTGCTGTGGTCTTCCCTGGTAGCTCAGTCAGTAAAGAAACTTCCTGCAGTGCAGGAGACTCGGGTTCAATCCCTGGGTTGGGAAGATCCCCTGGAGAAGGGAATGGCAAACCACTCCAGAATCCTTGCCTGGAGAACCCCGTGAACAGAGTAGCTTGGCGGGCTACAGCCCATGAGGTCGCAAGAGTCGGACACGACTTAGTGACGAAACCACCGCCACCGCCAAGTGTTGTATGGCAAGATTTGAGTTTAATTGTAAGAGATACTAGTCGAACCAATGTTATCAGAGGCATTACAGCATATTGATTTTTTTTTTTTTTTGGTACATTAGATAAAGGGAACTGTTATTTCTAACAGAGGAAATGGCTGTGATAACTACTATAATGGCTTCCCTCAGCATTGAGAAGTTTGCTATTATTAGAGACCAATAATTATGACTTGCACTTCATACAACATAAGAAAGATATGAAGCGTAAGTGTAGTTGAGTGGAGAGTGTGAGACTGAATGGCGTCTTACTGCCATTGTAGAAATATATCTTGGGATTCCATGTGGCTGGGTCTAGTCACAGTGGCCTGCAGACGCTGAGAAATTTACAGCAGCTAAGAGTCTATCACAGGCACCATACTGCCTGGACTCCACAAAGTTCCAACATGGATAGGTCTTTTGAACTATAAGCTTGATACTTATATGTTGCATACCTCTGTTTCCTCATCTGTAAAATGGGCCTCACAATAAACCTCACAGGATTGTTCTGGAGAGAAAGTGTATTGCTGTGTGTAAAGCACTTGGCACAGAACCACTCAAACATTTTTAGCCACTAGGTTGTTTTGGTAGTTATAATTCCAGCTCTCAGACATCAGAGACTTTAAAGGAATAAATTGTTTCACATGAAGAGATAACCATAATACCACCTAATTTCTGTTTTGTTTTTACCACTTATGTAATAAATGAAAGGCATTAGTACAGAGTGGCCCTCAGTCTTACTGCGAATGAAATACAATCACCAAAAGAAAGCTGATTATAGAATAAAGTGGTTTGAAGTTGTTACTCAAGTGAAACTTTTCCTCATGTCACTTTTTGACTCGATGAAAACCAGAGAAACTCTCTAGTTTTTCTCTAAAACAGTGTTTACAGACTTCTAGTGAGAAGCCGTTCTTTAATTTATACTTTAATTCAGCAAAACTTGATTAGATTGAAATTAACCAAATTCCAGAGAGACCTGTATACATAAATGATTTTGAAAATGTTATGGATTCTAAACTGGACGTTTTGGGAGGCACAGATAAAGGCTAATAGTTTACATTTAGTATTTAACTCTGGCATTCCAATGGAAAAAAGACAGTTACTTGGTACTTAATAATGGGATTTGGGGTTTTTGTGGTTTTTTTTAGATAATAATATAATGAGTTAGTTAAAAGAGCTAACTTGTAATAGGTTTATTAAATTAAACAATAAAGTTTCATTTCTTGGAAACTACCCATTGTCAAAATCTTAATAGTTAACTTCATTTACAATGAAATTAAATGAACAAACTATTTCTCTAAAGCTAGACATGGGATTTCTCTTCACTGGGAGGAGTTAGAGATGTCATGTCAGTAGATCTGGCTATGATCAGACCTCTTAATCCTGTTTTAATTGTGGGTTCTTTGCTACTTCTGATTTTATAGTTGTTATTTTGTGACTGACATTCAGACATTCATGGTAATTTTTAAAATACATAATTCTACATAAGCATCCCTCAAAGTGACCTTAAGATGAGAGTCTCTAAACATAATTATAGAGAGTAAGGAACTACCGACCTAGAATGAGTTGATGGTTTCCAGGGCTATCTCATTTTCAGATTTTTCATTTAAACGCTGGGGCAGAGTTTGATATTTCTGCAAGCTTGGGAGGAATGCAGAAGGAGGCCCTATACTCTTTGTCATGTGGACAGCACTTTTCTATCCCTACTCTTGTATATTTGAAAACACTATGGACCAAGTATGATAAAGTGTGTGTTTTTTTCTGGAGACCTGACCCCGATTATGCCTTTTGCCACCATACTATGTGTGTGTATGTATGTATGTGTATATATATATACGTATATATATATATACATATATACATATATATATATTTTTTTAGAATGGCTAGGCTTTTGGCTGGGTGTCACTTGTCAAAGAGAACATGGATATTTCTGTGCATTATCATTTTTGTTTAGGTTCCAAAACCAGATGCCAACAAGTTATTTTATCCAAAGAAGCAAGCTTAAGGCATGAGTTTTGACAAAGTGAAATTCAATTCAGTGATATCTATTAAGAATCACATCTTGAACTTTAAAATTAACATTTTTTTCAGTGCTCTGTGTCTTATTGACAATCTCTATCAATAGGATTGTTTCCATGGTAAATGATATGTTTTAAATTTTATAAGCCAAATAGTCCCCTGAATTGTAGCAGGTTTCTACATTAAGCTCTTGTTTCTTCATCTGTAAAATGAAGGTGCTGAGATTACATTATCTCTAATGTCTATTCTAATACTCAAGATTCCCTGGGTAATATCCAGTCTCTTTAATTATTGAGAATATTCTACTGAATTTCCAAATACTTTTGGAATGTTTCAAATTGCCTTGACCAGAGATCCTGTCTGTTGACCATCACCAAATAATTATTCCCAAGAATTATCTTCTCCACTCCATCCATGTGATGGAGGCTCCTGCAGAGAGAGAAGATTGCCCTTTGTCTACTGGGGGCAGGATTACAGCTGTTAAGCAGAGACCCAGTCATCTTGTCTTGTCCAGCTGCATCTGTGTTTGACCATCTGAGAATGTGAATATTGACATTCAGCTGCTTTCTCCTCCTTCATTCTTTTCTTGTATACTTCCAACAGAAAGGAGAACCTGACTGTTGTGCATTCTCCCTGGAAACAACTGAGCAACTTACCTTTGAGATCCCATTGAATGATTCCGGTTCTGCTGGTCTTGGGGTGAGCTTGAAAGGGAACAAATCTCGAGAAACTGGAACAGACTTGGGGATTTTTATCAAGTCCATCATCCACGGAGGTGCTGCTTTTAAGGTAGGTAGGAATGCTGTTTGCCCATCAGTGTAAAGATACTTAGAAACGTTAACTGTTCTGCATGGGGACTCGATAAAGAAAATTTCTGAAGGCTTGAGACCACTGAGGCTTTCTTGCCAGATTCAGGAAATGTATATGTGAACAGATCTGGGTAACAGTTTGTTTTCATACTTTATATTATTTTTATTACTGTTAGGATTCTTTTGAATTTATAACCTAACAAAATTGAACCTAACAATACACAATTAGAAAAGCAAAACTGAAAGCTAGTCAATATCAAAGCAACAAATAAGAAACTCTATTCCTTGTGTTTGCAAGAATGAAAGCTCAGTGGAGTCTGAGAGAAAGTAGCATAAATTAAAGGTCATTTATCACATTTTATACACTAGAAGATCCATGTTGCTGGGGATGCATATTTGCCTTTGAACTTAGAGAAGCTTATAAATTTCCAGATAAAAAGAGAAGAATATGATTCTGCCCTTTCATACTGGGGTGGGCAACATGAACATAGCTGTTACCATAATTTAATGGTTAACTAGATTTGCCTGAGTTCAAATGCAACCCTACCACCATATGCTCCAACTAGTGCTCCATTAATAATAATACCTAGCATATAGGGTTCTAAGAATTGAATAAAGTAATATACACAGTGTGTTCAATGCAGTTAAGTGATTACAGAGAGAGGGAAAACAAGCTTGTTCTTATTGTCAGCAACCCTGACCGTCATCTTTATCATCTCATGCCATGCCGAGACTTCCTGAGCTTAAATCATGCCTTCATTGCTCTCACCCCTCAGTGAATGCAGGCAAATCAATTGTCTTTAATGTGCCTCAGTTTCCCCATATATAAAATGAATAAAATTAGTAGTGCCTGCCCCTGGCGCTCTTGTGAGTACAAAAAGAGACAATGGGTATAAAATGCCTAGCACCATGCCTATGATAAACTTTGAATAAATGTTAGCCATTTAAAAATCATCTTGATATTACTCACGTGTGCCCTCTCCCACTCAAAAGCCAAGAAGGCATAATTAGAGTTTATAAGAGCCCCCTTGGTCCTAGGATCCTGGCTTTATTAAAACATTTGTCTCCTCAAACTTATCATTTCACTTTTGCTTCAGACCTAGACACTGAGCTAGTGTCTTTTTCTTTGGAGAAGAAGAAATGCACTGGGGATAGACAACCTTTAATGCACTCCTGGATCAGTTAGCTTCTGTTGCATGATAAGTAATGACAACATTTCAATAACATACCTCTATAAGCCTTCATTTCCCCGATGGCTCTGCACATTAACTAAAAGGGCTCTGATTGAGGCTGACCTGTCTCTATCACACAATAGATCTACAGATCTGAGTGTACTCCACATATAATAACTACACCTTGGGCCACCAGGCTAGCTGATGTCCAAGACCCATGAAGCTTCCTTACATCTGGTTTCCAAGCTGGCCTACTGTCACTTCTCATACATAGTGGAGGCTAAAACAAGTCCTATGACTGAATCCATGGTCAATCCAAGGTGTAGAAAAGTACAGGCCACCCACGGTGAGCCTATGACAAAGGTGTGGGTCTAGAGAAGTCACTGAGGAATTGGGGCCATTCATCCAGTCTGTGACTCTCCGTCAGGCTCAGAAAGGCAGAACTGGGAGCAGAAGGGTAGTTGTCGTTCAGTCATTCAGTCGTGTCCAGCTTTTTGAGACTGCATGGACTGTAGCACACCAGGCTTCCCTGTCCTTCACCATTTCCCAGAGTTTGCTCAAACTCATGTCCGTTGAGTTGGAGATGCCACCCAACAATCTCATCCTCTGTCGCCCCCTTCTCCTTCTGCCCTCAATCTTTCCCAACATCAGGGTCTTTCCCAATGAGTCAGCTCTTCATATTCAGGGTAGATTCCCTTTTGGATTGACTGATTTGATCTCCTTGCTGTCTGAGGGAACCTTTAAGGATTCTTGTCCAGCACTACAGTTAGAAAGCATGTTTTTCAGCCGTCAGCCTTCTTTATGGAGCAGAATGAAAATGATAATAATTACAGTAACATTATCAACCAACATTCATTCTGTGTTATGCTTGATATCTGTTGGACCATATAATAAGTATTTTAGGTGGATTCTCTAAATTTATTCTGCACATCCATACTGCATTATTATTGTACCATCTTGTCAAGGAGAAATTACAGTTTTCAATGGTTAGTGCCTCTCCTTTGTTCACAAGGCCAGAAATCACTTAAACCAGCGTGTGAACCTGGGCAATCCGACTTCAAAGTCTGTGCTTTGCTGTCCTGTGATGAAGGCTCTTTGATCTCATCTATTCATATTTCCAGAGATCAGGGGCTGTTGTCCTGAACTTGTCTTATATCACGTGTATCATCCTTAGCCAGGCCATCTAAACATGTGCTGTATTTAAGAATGAGTCTTGGTCATGTTTGTGGATACCATTTCGGCATTATTCTTATTCCTTATGACAGCTCTATTTACAGAATTTATTCCAAGTAAAATTGAAACTGAAATGAATTTTTGGAAATTAAAAGCAAACATCTTAGCTTTTTTATGGGCAATAACTTCAGCTCAAGCAGATATTGGAGAGCAGGTTTAATATGTATATCCATGTTTGTGTAAGTGAGCATCTCCTTACCTAAGCAATTTCTAACAGGCCTGTTTCTTGCAGGAAGATTTCAATTTCCATTTATGTAAATTTCTTTCCTGACACTGGTCTGCTGAGTCAGACAATCACACCATTAAAAACTACTGGACAGCGTATTTATAGCTGATCTTAAATAGTAAGAGTCATCCATCATGAATTTAGCCTTATTGTGAATGTTTAGTATCCATTTGTCCTGTTTACTTTCTGCAGTGCAGAGGGTAGAGGCCTAAAGCTTTGCTCACAAGAAATCTGATTAACCAGGAAAGAGGAAAGTATGTTTCGGTTCTCCTTCTGCTGTTCCAATAATCCACTGTTGCTCCTCAGAAAATTGCCACCTGGTCTGTGATTCAGGATTAGGTCTTAGAAAAATTGTTTGGAGACTTTGTTCCCATCTCTGTTCAGAAGATACACGTGTATCAGACCGCTCTGTCCCTGGGGCAAAGAGGAGATAAGTATGGGGAACATCTACTTTAGCATCTGGCCCAAAGTTTTTTAGGTGAAATCAACGAAAGAATCTTTCCACCAGAGCACACTCTTTTTCTCCTGGCCCTTCCTACCACTAATTGGCTCTCAAGGTGTTTTCCCCTTTAGGGAAGGTGGAAACGAAACTACTTTGAAAAGTATGACAAAATTCTTCCTGTGGCTTCTCTATGCTAAATTCTCCTGGGGATTTCCGTTGGTATAAAAAACAAAGATAGGCTATTTCTAACCAGATGTAAAAACCCTGGATAACTGTGACTATAATTAAGGACCTTCTTTTTTTCCCTTAACTTTTTGTTTTATCCTAGATGGCGCTAGTTGTAAAGAACCCACTTGCTAATGCAGGAGCATAAGAGACATGGGTTCAATCCCTGGTTAGGAAAGAACCCCTGGAGAAGGGCATGGCAACCCACTCCAGTGTTCATGCCTAGAGAATCCCATGGACAGAGGAGCATGGTGGGCTACAGTCCATAGGGGGTCACAGAGTCAAACACGACTGAAGTGACTTAGTATGCAGCACAATAGCTGGTTAACAATGTTGTGACAGTTTCAGGTGACCTGCAAAGGGGCTCAGCCATACATATACAAGAGCCTCTTTCTTTTTACCCTCTGGCTTTTGCTTTCTACCATTCCATCTCTCATTTGTGTCATTTCTAAGAGATGTAGTCTGTGGAGTCACTTGTAGACCCCTCGGAAGCATCCTTTTGAGCTATACTTTTCAAAGTATAGCCAAAGTGACCACTGAGCATAGCAGCCAAACACAGCTTAGAGTGTTGCTACTGAACTGCTTAAACAGTGAAAGTGAAAATATTAGGCGCTCAGTCGTGTCTGACTCTTTTGTGACCCCATGGACTATGGCCCACCAAGTTCCTCTGCTGCTGCTAAGTCAATTCAGTCGTGTCCGACTCTGTGTGACCCCATAGACGGCAGCCCACAGGCTTCCCCGTCCTTGGGATTCTCCAGGCAAGAACACTGGAGTGGGCTGCCATTTCCTTCTCCAGTGCATGAATGTGAAAAGTGAAAGGGTCTATCCATGGAATTTTCAGGGCAAGAATACTGAAGTGGGTAGCCATTCGCTTCTCCAAGGGATCTTCCCGACCCAGGGATAAAAGCCAGGTCACCTGCATTGCAGGCAAATTTTTTACCATCTGAGCCACCAGTAACATGCCTTAAATATTTGAAATTTAATTTTAGTTTCTGTCATTCTTCCTGGGCATTTGCCCCTGAAGTGTAGTATAATTGCTTCCAGAGCCAAATATATACTAGATACAACTTTACATGTTGTATGTTTTATATAAACATACATTTATACATACATACATATATAGTATACATACATCTCATGAACTAAGAACTGTGAGTGGAATGTAATTAGGATTTCATGAATATGCTTTTCTAAAATTTCATTCTTGTGACTGGAATTTGAATATGGTGTTGTTATTACTGGTAAATGAAACAAAATATTATCTTTGTACAGTTAGAAAAATTAATAACTTGAGAAAAAGACTCTCCCAAAATCTACATAAAAATGAGCTTTTCCTTTTTCCAAAGAAGCACATATAAAGTCTGTATAATCAGTTTGAAGACCTCACATACATTTCGCCCTCATTTGCTAAACATTTTGAATTCAGAGATGAGTTTTCTTTTCCTTTGCTTTTGATATACTCTGTTAACTGAATTTCTTTTAGAGAAAATGCATTTTTAAGTCCATTAAGTTAGGCTATACTAAATCTGCTTAGTTTTCTTCTATTTCTATCATAAAAGTGAATTACTTTTAGAAAATATATAACTAGAATGGTGATATTTTTAAAAATTCATGTAGAATGTTAAAATCCTTTATTAGAAAGAATAAAAATTCCATACAGTCTGTTCTATCAATACTAATTATGAAAGATTTCTTTTTATTTGAATATACTCACTTTGGAAGTATAATGTATTCTATTGAAATTTTGAAACAATAATACAAAAATTAAAATTTAAAGGCAGCTTTTGCTAAGGGAAAAATGTCATATATCAGGTAGATTATTTAAGGGCTCTTAAAGAGAACAAATTTAAGAATACCTGTTATTCTCTAGAAAATTAATTAGCCAGGTTTGTGCTTAATAAATACTACTTGATGATGATGAAATTAAATGAAAGAAAAATGCCTGACATAGCTAATTGCAAATGCATGCACTCAGAATATGAAATAGACATAATTTAAGTAATTTGATTCTTGTGTGGTTAGGAAATCTGGAATACAACCTCTGCAGAGGTTGCCTGATGCAGAATTGCAAGATCTATACCATTTCATAATAGGTTAAAAAATTTAACTAATACAAGCAATCCCTCTATTCTAAAATGACCTAATTATGAATTTTGGGGAGATAATATGCATAGTTCTAGAATTTATGGGAATGCAATGTTTGATCCTGAATATCCATGTCTCTTTGTAATGGGGAATGTTGGTTGAATAGTATCTAACCTACTTAAAAGGAGTCCGGTAGGGGTTCCTAGTAGAAGTAATTTCCACCTCCATTTCTGCTTGTATCTATAAATCATGTGGTGTATCTATAATTAATGAATTCAAAGGAAGATAAAAAGGACAGCATTTTAAGGAACACGAATGTTAAATGATTTCTTCAGCTATCCATTTTTCTTAAAATTGATAGTGTTTTCTACTGGAAGAGAACTGTTAAGATCATTACCTATAGTCATGTCTTCCAGGTTTTTACCTCTTACCAAAAACACCATACAATCTGGGTATAAACAGCTTCCTTGCAAATCCTCAACTGTTAGAAGCCAAACTCTAATATTTTATACTCACCACAAAAATGTGATATTCTGTGAACAACTAAAAGCAGGAATTCTGCCTGGAAAAATTCACCATCACTATAAGAACTCTGCTTTAAAAAATAAAACAAGTAATTTAAACAAACAAAAAAGAATTATCAACTATGTTATGCCATATATTTTAAATACATTTCCTTTTTTAGGAAAAAAAAATGCCCAAAATGTTAATACATGTTGATTAATATACTCAGGCTTATCATTTATGGGTTTTCTGCAGTAGTAACTATTTTATAGAGCTATAACATTACTTTAAAATTTTCATAATACCAATATCTATCATCGTTTTTCTTGCTAAGTTTTATCATTTTATTTTATTTATGGAAATGCAAATACATTTGTATCATGCTGGATAAACTTTTAGAACTCTAAGTCTTTTTGATGTATACTTTTAATTCTATTATTGTCTTCAGAGGCTTAAAAATATATGTTTTTAGACCTAATCAAAAATGAAATTATTATCTACAAAAGTTGGTATAACATGATCATGTTTCTTTGACTCTGAAAATAGTATCTTTTACCTGAAAACCTATATTCACCTATATTGTGAGTATTTATAAGAGATATTGAGTTCATAATGTGGTCAGAGTTTTGGTCTAAGCATTCTGCTCTGGGTCCATTTCTTTAAGAAGCCAGATGTTTAGCAATCTTAGCACAAGCAAGAACAGAGCTTTCTTCTTCTTCTTCTTCTTCAAGTGAATAAATAAAATCCTTTCGTTAAGTTGAAAAGGCTTCTGAGATTCTAATCTAGTTAGGCATTCATGCAGAATCTTCTTGATGCAATACAACCCATGCACCTTAATGAGCTTCTATTATCCAATTTTCTAGGCCAAACTAAACTGAAAACAGAAAATCAGGAAGGAGATGGGAAGGGATAGAGAAGAAGCTGAAAGGACAAGAAACAGAAAATATGTAAAACAAGCACAGATTGCTGTTGCTGCAAAGTAGACCAAGGGATGCTGGTGATGACTCTTCAGTCAGTGCTTCTGAAACTTCTTGCTAAGGAAATTGTAAAATTCACTCATGATTACAGTGAAAGCTGTAAATTGCAATATGTTTATTTATATCCCATATGTTTCCAGTAGGTCTTTAAAAGAAAAGAATTGTAATACATTATATCAAAATGGTTGATTATATATGTTCTGAGGTTCTAAAAATACTCTTCAGTTATCTTTAATTAAAAAAAGAAGTCTCACATGACACAGATGATGAATAAATGGTACATTGCTGGAACCTCACTCATTTGCTACATAAAATGGAGTGAGACTCTTAAGTTAATAACTGAATTAGATAAACTTAAAATATTGCAATAGCTAAATAAGAGGATACTGAGCCAGTACACCAGAGAAGGGAATGGTGCCCCACTCCAGTACTGTTGCCTGGAAAATCCATGGATGGAGGAGCCTGGTAGGCTGCGGTCCGTGGGATCGCTAAGAGTTGGACACAACTGAGTGACTTCAGTTTTGCTTTTTACTTTCATGCATTGGAGAAGGAAATGGTAACCCACTCCAGTATTCTTGCCTGGAGAATCCCAGGGATGGTGGAGCCTGGTGGGCTGCCTGCTATGGGGTCGCACAGAGTCGGACACGACTGAAGCGACTTGGCAGCACCCGCAGCAGAGCCAGTACACAGACAGTAATCAAGCTTCACTTTTAGAATTATAAAGTTTCTCTGAGCATGTGCCGGTATATCCAAGGCAGCCTGGCCTCAGGAATTGCTCATAATTACAGTTCGTATATTTTTGAATTTGTCCATTGGAGATGAAACTTTAACCAGGTCAAAGCACCTGATGAAAGATGTTTCTAGTGATTCCATTTAGCAAGGATTTCTACAGCATCTAGAGCTACCATAAGTTATTCAATATGTAATAGAATGGATACAGGATACAGGAAACAAAAAGACTCATTCCATATTACAGGAAGCTGGTAGCATAATAAACACATAAAAAACTCAAATACGGTAAGGACTATGGTAGACCTTCTGTCAAAGAATGTTCAAACTACTGCACAATTACACTCATTTCAATTGCTAGCAAGGTAATACTCAAAATCTTCCAAGGCAGGCTTCAGTAGTTCTTGAACAAAGAACTTCCAGATGTACAAGCTGGATTTAGCAAAGGCAGAAAAGCCAGAGATCAAATTGCCAATATCCATTAGATCATAGAAAAAGCAAGAGAATTTCAGAACAACATCTACTTCTGCTTCATTGACTACACCAAAGCTTGTAACTGTGTGAATTACCACAAACTGTGTAAAATGCTTCAAGAGATAGAAATACCAGACCACCTTACCTGCCTCCTGAGAAACCTGTATGCAGGTCAAGAAGCAACAGTTAGAACCAGACATGGAATAACAGTCTGGTTCAAAATCAGGAAAGAAGTAGTTCAAGGCTGTATATTGTCACCCTGCTTATTTAACTTATATGCAGAGTACCTCATGTGAAATGCAAGGCTGGATGAATCACAAGCTGGAATCAAGATTGCTGGAAGAAATATCAATAACCTGAGATATACAGATGATACCACCCTATGCCAGAAAGCTTAGAGGAACTAAAGAGCCTCTTGATGAAGGTGAAACAGGAGAGTGAAAAAGATGGCTTAAAACTCAACATTCAAAATACGAAGATCATGGCATCTGGTCCCGTTACTTCATGGCAAATAGATGGGGGAACAATCGAAACAGTGACGGATTTTATTTTCTTGGGTTTCAAAATCACTGCAGATGGTGACTGCAGCCATGCAGTTAAAATACACTGGCTCCTTGCAAAAAAAAGCTATGACAAAACTAGACAGCGTACTAAAAAGCAGAGACATGACTTTACCGACTACGGTCCATATAGTTAAAACTATGGTTTGTCCTGTAGTCGTGTGTGGATGTGAGAGTTGGACCAAAAAGAAGGCTGAGCACTGAAGACTTGGAGCATTCAAACTTGGAGAAGACTCTTAAGGGTTCCTTGGACTGATAGGAGATCAAACCAGTCAGTCCTAAAGGAAATCAACCCTGAATATTCATTGGAAGGACTGATGCTGAAGCTGAGGCTCCAGTACACTTTGGCTACCTGATGCAATGAGCCAACTCATTGGAAAAGACCCTGATCCTGGGAAAGATTGAAGTCAGGAGGAAAAGAGGGTGATAGAGGATGAGATGGTTTGATGGCATCACCAACTCAATGGACATGAATTTGAGCAACTTTGGGAAATGGTGGAGGAGAGGGAAAACTGCCATGCTGCAGTCCATGGAATCACAGAGAGTTGGACACAAGTGAGGAACTGAACAACAGCAAATGGCAGACAGATATACAAGTAATCGTGTGTTGAGATGGAGCAATTCTCCCTGAAGGGAAGAAAATGGAAGGCAGTTGCTGAGCCTTATTTTGAAGGATCGATATAGAACCGGTGAGCAGAAATGCAAAGGGCATTTTGGAGCAAAGGAAAAGTTTGGACCACATCACCATAGTGTGTACACCAGACTGCAATGTATTGCGTCTGGAAAATAGAGCTCTTATTTTTGAAGACTGGTGCCATTTGTATTGGTTGAAATTGTGTTAGGACAGGTGAAGCAAAACATTGACTAATGTACATAGGTGCCCTTCAAGACAAGAATTGACATGCTTCTGGTCTTACCAACTGTATTGCTTTTCTTTACTTTAAAAACTATACTTTAAAATCTGGATTTATTCTTTTCCTTTCATTGTTATTGTCTGAAAATGAAATTAAATTATTTCAGTCTGGAATATAAGGCTCTTTCTAGGTTGGATTTTTTTCCAAGAAATACAGTAAGCAGATGGAGTGATTTTAGGATCTTGGGAAATATGTGTTCAGGACAGCCCTTTTCCTCAGTCAGGTGCCATCTTGCCTGGAGTCCCAGTCTACTCCAAGGAAATACTGCTGTGTAGCCTGAAGTCAGGGTTTGGGATTTGGGCCCTGAGTGTTGATGTCCCTGAAGGCTTCACCAAGGACCCCTTTAGAATCAGGCAGAGGAAGGAGTCAACATCTGCTCATGATTAATCCTCTGAACACCCTGGCCTAATGTAGACTGGCCTTGGGCCCCAGCCAGCTGCCCTCGGGTTAGCCAGCCTACTCCTTCATGCTTGACTCATGTTTTTCAGAGGCTCATTCTGTGCCATGGCTTTCTTCTCTTCCCTCTGTGTCCATTAGAACTTTCGAGGTAAAGGAACCTACAAATATTGGCCCCAAGAGGTGGATTAAGGCTTGCACTGTCACTGCTAATCATAGCAGAGACACAGCATGAACAAGGCCACTGGCCCACCAGAAATCACGGATGTGCTTCAGAGGGCACATGCAACATCCTAAAAGTACATAAGTGCTCTCTATTACGAAGAAGTGTCTGGTCCAATTGTATAGCTGTGGAGGAACCATCATGTAAATATTTATTTTTAAGAGTTGACAATCCTTTGCTTTTATGGGATTCTCAAAGGAGTCTAAGAAGAGCCCAGAAAGGTCAAGAATCACTAGCAAAGTGGTTGAAAATATGGACTTCAGAGTAACCCAGACCTAGTTCAAATTTGCTTCTGGTCATGTGACTTGTAACAATGCACTGAACTCTCCTGATCCTTGGTTTCTTCTTTTCTAAAAGGGGACCTATAGTCCCCAGTGTACAGGATAGTTATAAGTATTAAATTGTCTAGTGCATACAGACAAAGGGTTTAGCAAAAGAACTGCACAAAGGAGTAACTCATTAAATAATTATATTCATTAATCACTGTAGTGAAAGAAAGTGAAAGTGAAATCGCTCAGTCGTATCCGACTGTTTGCAACCCATGGACTGTAACCTGCACCAGGCTCCTCCGTCCATGGCATTTTCCAGGCAAGAGTACTGGAGTGGGTTGCCATTTCCTCCTCCAGGGGCTCTTCCTGACCCAGAGATCAAACCTGGGTCTCCAGCATTGCAGGCAGATGCTTTACCCTTTGAGCCACCAGGGAAGCTATCAGGCTTTCCCAATCACTGTAGTACCTTTAATCATCTCTAGAAGCAACATCAGTTCAGTTCAGTTCAGTCGCTCAGTCGTGTCCGACTCTTTGCAACCCCATGAATTGCAGCACGCCAGGCCTCCCTGTCCATCACCAACTCCCAGTGTTCACTCAGACTCAGGTCTATCGAGTCAGTGATGCCATCCAGCCATCTCATATTTTGCTTCTATCACCAGTCACATCCACAGCTGGGTATTGTTTTTGCTTTGGCTCCATCCTTTCTTTCTTTCTGGAGTTATTTCTCCACTGATCTCCAGTAGCATATTGGACACCTATTGACCAAGCAACATAGCACAATGGAAATGTATCTGACTCAGACAGGTAGGCCTGGCAGTGACAGTATTCTTTAACAGTCACTTAGTTTCCCTGAGCCTCCATTATTATATCTCTAAGTGGAGTGTGGTGCTTGTATCACAGGTTTGTTTTGAGAAATGAGAACATATGCAAGATATCTGCACAAGGACTGCCCTGTATCAGGTGTTCAATAAAAAGAGATAGAGACTTCCTAGGCGGCGCTAGTGGGAAAGACCTGCGTGCTAATACAGGAGACATAAGAGACACAGGTTCAAAACCGTGTCGGGAAGATCCCTGGAGGAGGAAATGGCAGTCCACTCCAGTACTCTTGCCTGGAGAATCCCATAGACAGAGGAGCCTGGGAGGCTGTAGTTGATAGGGTCGCTATGAGTCGGACATGACTTGAAGCGATTTAGCACAGCGTAGCTGAGTCAAGTCGGACGTGACTGAAGCAACTTAGCAGCAGCAGCAGCTAAGAGTCGGACGCGACTGAGCGACTTCACTTTCACTTTTCACTTTCATGCATTGGAGAAGGACATGGCAACCCACTCCAGTGTTCTTGCCTGGAGAATCCCAGAGACGGGGGAGCCTAGTGGGCTGCTGTCTATGGGATTGCACAGAGTCGGATGCAACTGAAGTGACTTAGCAGCAGCAGCAGCAACACAGAAAGGGGATATAACACTCAAACATCTTGTCTCCCAGTCCGGTCTCCCTCCCCCTGCATTCAGTTCAGTTCAGTTCAGTTGCTCAGTCGCATCCGACTCTTTGCAACCCCATGAATCGCAGCATGCTAGGCCTCCCTGTCCATCACCATCTCCTAGAGTTCACTCAAACTCAAAACTCACGTGAAGCTCGTTCAAACTCACGTCCATCAAGTCAGTGATGCCATCCAGCCATCTCATCCTCTGTCAGACCCTTCTCCTCCTGCCCCCAATCCCTCCCAGCATCAGGGTCTTTTCCCATGAGTCAACTCTTCGCATGAGGTGGCCAAAGTATTGGAGTTTCAGCTTCAGCATCATTCCTTCCAAAGAACACCCAGGGCTGATCTTTAGAATGGACTGGTTGGATCTCCTTGAAGTCCAAGGGACTCTCAAGAGTCTTCTCCAACACCACAGTTCAAAAGCATCAATTCTTTGGTGCTCAGCCTTCTTCACAGTCCAACTCTCGCATCCACATGACCACACTGGAACCTGGTTAGGGCTGATGAGACTTGAAACACCCCAGGACATGGAGAAGACCTAAATCTTATACCAGTTTTTATTTGTCCTAGTGTGCCCAGAGGAAGTTTTTGTCTGTTTTTATTCTGTTCTCTTTTCTCTTTTTCTTCCTCTTTGGGAACTGTCTTTACTTCCTCCTAGCTTAAGGATAGATAAGAGTTGATTCCAGGGGTTGCAAAAAGTAAGGGATGTAATTGTGGTCTTTTGGTTAGGGGTCAGATGGTCAAAAAAGTAGAAAGAAAAGTGTCTGTGTTCAGGCTGCTTAAAGAAAATTCCATAAATTGGGTAGCTTTTAAATGGCAGCAGTTTATCCCTCATAGTTCTTGAGTCTGAAGTTCAAGATCAAGGTGCTGCAGAATCCATCTGGTGAGAGGTGCTAAATAGTCAGCTGTCCTTTTCTTGCTGTAACCCTATATGGCAGAGAGGACAAGACATCTGTCTCCGGACTCTTTTATAAGGGCGCTAATTACCTTCCAAATGCCCCCTAATATCTTCATGTTAGGGGTTAGGATTTCAACATATGAATTTGAGGAAAACACATTCAGTCCATAGCAGAAAGGGCATTGGTTTTCCCTTCAACGAATTAAAGAGTAATCTAGATTAGGATAAAATAAATATCCTAGAATTACTGGGTAACATACCTGGATAGTTGAAATCACTCATGTAAAATCAGTTGAGGAGAGTCACTATTCTCCTGCTGAAGTACATACTTAAACATAATACTGAAAGAAAAAAATAAAACCATAAAAAGCTACCTTTCTTGGTAAAAAAACTATTACAAAGTGGAATTGTCATTGTTGTTGTTTAGTCTCTAAGTGGTGCCTAACTCTTTCGTGACCCCATAGACTGTTGCCTGCCAGGCTCCTCTGTCCATGGGATTTGCCAGGCAAGAATACTGGAGTGGATTGCCAGTTCCTTCTCCAGGAGATTTTCCCAATTCAGGAACTGAACCCACATCTCCTGCATTGGCAGGCAGATTCTTTACCACCAAGCCACCGGGGAAGTCCCACAGAGCAGACCAGTCATACGCAATTGTGATCTTTGCTGTGTTTGAGTAATGAGCTCTTAACTAAATTGACTTCATTTTAAATGAAGACTAGACATGGATACACTCTGTGTGTGTGTGTGTGTGTGTGTGTGTGTGTGTGTGTGTGTGTGTGTGTGTGTGTGTAGGAGACATCTGGTGTCATATGGTTCTCTCTGGATTTGAAAGTCTTTTTTCTTGAAGCATGACCCCTTGAGGGACTAGGCATTGTCATCTATTAGAACACAGAATGGGTAGTGAATAGGGAATGCTGAGAAGTCAGGACTTGGACTATTTAATCCAGCTCTGACCTTAACTAGCTGAGCAAGTTCGAATCTATGTGGAAGTACCTTCTCTTTAGAAGAGGAATTCAGTAAATGGTTTCTTATCCTCTGTGTACATCACATTATTTATCTATAAACGGAAGCATTTGGACAAGATAATCTCTAAGGACCCTTCCAGTTCTTAATTCTAAGATTATCTTCTCAATGTTAGGACAATGTGGTGCTTACTGGCACCACCATTAATGAATTTACCCATCATTTATCTTATAAAGGGAAAGCAAAAACCAATAGCAACAAGCCAGCTAAGCCTTAAAAGGAGAGTATGTGGATTTTTTTATCATACCCGCAGCTCTGCAGTGATGCTTGCAATGAATGTGAATGTCTTAAAAAAAAAAAAAAAAAGAGTTGCCCTGGGCTGACCTGACCTGCCTTATTGTTTGGACTTGCATACAGCAAACACGGTCTACTTTAATGTAGCTATGTATGCTTGAGACTCGGAATGTAGCTAAAAATAGAAGTCTGTACTTAATACTTGTTGGTAAGAGATTATTCTACATAAAAAACATTTTTTTTCTATCTCCTTATCTCTTATGTACTTCTTCACTCAGACCTTGCCTCATACTCCACAGAGAAGGTTTACAGGAAGTTACCAGGTGGCTCTCACTCAGATTTCATTCCCTCA
Source organism: Capra hircus (assembly GCF_001704415.2). Classification (NCBI taxonomy): domain Eukaryota; kingdom Metazoa; phylum Chordata; class Mammalia; order Artiodactyla; family Bovidae; genus Capra; species Capra hircus. The sequence continues at coordinate 42,431,231 of NC_030809.1, read as the reverse complement.
GTTCTGCAAGTGCCCATTAAGTTTCAATCTTTATCTGTCTTCTTCCTGTCATAGAGGATGAGGTGTCCTGCCAAGACTAAGCGTCTACAGGTCCAGCACTCGACCTCATTTCCTGTTCACAGGGCTAGGATCCTGATCCAACTTTTGTGCTTCCTCCCCATCTTTAAAAACCACACATCTGTTTCCAGTCCTCCCCAAAACATTTTTAGTGACCCTCCCAACTGCCTGTGAAAGGTCCAGCCCAGGAGTCCAGCTGCCATTAAATACCACAATAGAAGAGCATAATTCCTAAAGTGTCTCACTTCATTTGTACACAGCCATTAAAGTGGCTTCCATTTGACCCCATTTCATGTAGCCTTAATCTTATCCTTTACGTGCCTCTCTCACCATTAGATAACAGAAATGAAGCGATTTCTTTTGTGTTTGGCCTTTCCTGTAAATCTCATTTCCAGATTTGCTCCAAATTATGGGAAAGATTAAGTGGAGTGGGAAAACGAGAGGAAGGCAGAAGACATTAGGCTCTGTTGAGGCAGGGCAGTCAGGTTTTACAGCTTGATTTTACCCCTGTCGAATTCGAGAGGGCATGGCCTCCACCACCATGGGCTGATACCCTCTGCAACAGGAGGCGTGGGCAGTGCATCCCCACGAGGGCATCCGTACCCCCAGAACAGCTTTCATCACTCTCCCCCTTTCCCCAGCTGTCAGCAGAGGAACTTCCTCTGACCACTGCTGCTGCGTTAGTCAAAATTCATCAACTTGTCCACAGGATTTCTCTCCCAAATCTGTATGGCTGCCCTATTGTTCATTATATGTCTGGTTTTCTCATTTCTTAGGAAAGTTCTCTTTTCATTTTGCATTTCATTCTGTTCCTTTGAACTTGGGTCCCAGATACTTCTAACTGCAAAAAGCTGAATACTCCCCTCCACCTGTTTTAGGGTGTGCAACAGTAGTCTAGAGATGAAGAGCCAAGGAAACCCTGGCACAGAAACTGAGGAGAACCAAGGTTCATGGAAACTGAACTTAGGTCGGTTATCTCTGACTCTCTTTTGTGACCTGCGGCACCTAACATCACTTTCCTGCCTCAGTTTCCTTATTTGTAAAATGTGAGCAAAAGCATTAATCTGTCTAGCTTCTTGAGTTCTATAAGAGCTATAGATAATTCATGGAAGAACTACCATGCTCACCAACTGTTATTTCTGCTAAATGTATTAGCAGCAGCACCAGCATCATGACATTCCTAAAATTGCATCTGTGCCTCACAGCAAGAACTTCCTACCCTAGAAACAGGTATAACCCATGTCCCTAATCAGACTGTCAGTATTTAAGCATATTTTCTCCCAGATTGTCTATTGAGGGAGAAGTGTGTACTGTGATCCCCAGAAGTTATTTTGTAGGTAGAGATGGTGTCCCAGTTTGTTCAGCTACCACCATCGACTCCAGGGACATTTCTAGCTGAAGATGACTAGTGCCTAGAGGTGATTTGGACCGCAAGGAGATCCAACCAGTCCATTCTAAAGGAGGTCAGCCCTGGGTGTTCTTTGGAAGGAATGATCCTAAAGCTGAAACTCCAGTACTTTGGCCACCTCATGAGAAGAGTTGACTCATTGGAAAAGACTCTGATGCTGGGAAGGATTGGGGGCAGGAGGAAGAGGGGACGACAGAGGATGAGATGACTGGATGGCATCACCGACTCGATGGACGTGAGTTTAAGTGAACTCCGGGAGATGGTGATGGACAGGGAGGCCTGGCGTGCTGCGATTCATGGGGTCGCAAAGAGTCGGACATGACTGAGCGACTGAACTGAACTGAGAGGTGATTTAGACTAGAATCTGGGCTGCTTATCCACGTGCCAAAGTTCCCAGTTCTCTGCGGTATGTGTTGTTTCTTCCTGAAGGTGCTGGGTGAAAGTGCTTATCAGCCAGAGACTCCTCACAAAAGGCTTGACAGTCCCCTTTGTCAAGACTTTCCTCTAGAAAACATGGTACCAGATTGGACCTGTATTACACACTTCTGCGTTCTTTTGCAAACTAGCAACTTTTTGTTCCATTAGAGAAAATAACATGAGAATTTTCTTTTCACAGCACTATTCAATAGAGCTAGCTATGAGATCCATTACTGTTGCCAAGCATGCAACATTTAAGCGTGGTGTCTCTCTGTGCCTGAAAATGCAAGCAATATGGCCACTGTCTTTTGCTTCTAAACCCTCGTTCCTTGAGTCAGCAACGTGGTAGCTTCCAGAGCTAATGGCAAAATCAGGTTAGCCTAGCACACTTGCCAAAGGTTTAGGTAAGAGATATTATACAAATGTCTAAGTTATTGTGGTTCCGGACTCTAAGATTTCTAAAGGTCACTTTCACACAATTCATTATTAATATTTGTGACTATTTGATAAAATCCAGAACCTTTTTCTGCTGTGGAAAATAAATCATCCCTAATAGCTGAATTTTTTTCTTTATTTTAAACTTGAACTTTTGCCTGACAGTCACACGTCATCACCATGCTTTTCTCTGCTTAATACTGTTTTTCTTACCTCCACACTAGGATGGCCGTCTGCGGATGAATGACCAGCTGATTGCGGTTAATGGGGAATCTCTTCTGGGAAAGTCCAACCACGAAGCTATGGAAACACTTAGACGATCCATGTCCATGGAAGGAAACATCCGAGGGATGATCCAGTTGGTGATTCTGAGGAGGCCAGAGAGACCAATGGAGGTGATGCAAATTGTTATTTCCCTGTGCAAACTGCCCAAATGGCCACCAGGAAACTCACACTTCCGTCACTAGTATGGTAGCTAAGCTCATACTGGTTTCTGAAATTAGAAAAATATGTACCTAGAGGTGCTCTGATGGGATTATGTGGCAAATAGATGGTTATGTATTTTAGGTATAACTAGAAGGTATAAAAATGTACATATAAATTAAGTCATTTATCCAGTATAACAGGTCCATAATTTCTAATTTTTCCCCAGAAATTCCTAGAGCTCTGGACGTTATGAATTACACTTTATTCATATTAGGATCATTAAAGCATCTAACATGCTTATATACTTTTTGGATGATGTGCTAGCATTGTCCATACCTTATTAGGTTTCCTGATAAGATGTCTGTAATGCTTACTGTGAAGGTCATTATAATGCAATTAGCTCTCTATATTCTTCCCTACAATGTGTGCTTGGGTAATACAAATCTGGGGCTTCCCTTGTGGCTCAGTGGTAAGAATCTGCCTGCCAGTACAGGAGCCATGGGTTCAGTCCTTGGGTTGGGAGGATCCCATGGAGAACATGGCAACCCACTCCAGCATTCTTGCCAGGAAAGTTCCATGAACAGGGAAGCCTGGTGGGCTACAGTCCATGGGGTCTCAAAATAGTCAGATACAGCTTAGCCACTAAACAACAACAAATACAGATTTGCAACTTAACTAATTTAAAGTTTGATCTATAAAACAAACTTCTTGTTTCATATTATTACATATACTTTAATTAAATATTTTTGAAATCTATTTATTTAAATCTGTTTATTATTTATTTATGGAGTTTTTAATGTAAGAAATATTTTTATACATGAAGTATAAACAAAGTATTATTGAATGCTGATATTGCTAAGTATTTCACTTACAGTTATATTTATATAATATTATATTTTACAATTATATATTATATCAATTATATTTATCATAAAGTATTCCTAAAACATTATTTTTGCTAATATATAGGTAATAGTTATTAAATTCTCTTACAAATTATTGTAAGAAAAGATAAGAAACAAGTTGATAATAGTTAAGAGTTGAGAAAAACATCAGAAAATCACATATATATTCTCTAAAGACAAATAATGTTTGTGTGATATATTAATACAAGAAGTTAAAATAGAATCCTATTAAAACACTTAGTTTTAATAATAAATTCAACTTAAAAATTGTAAGAGATTTTCAGATTAAGAATAGAAGGTAGTTGGGACTCATAGTGGTTAAAAGTTTGGACTCATAGTGGTTAAAAGATTGAGCTGGGTCATTTCCTGGCTATGTAAAGACATACATAGTTGAATGCTCAGGACTTGTAGATAGCGATATTCTTGTCTGTCTTATCCTTTCATATATCTTCATTTACTAGCACCTAGGTGCTCTTGCCTGGACAATCCCATGGATGGAGGGGCCTGGTGGGCTGCCGTCTATGGGGTCACACAGAGTTGGACACGACTGAAGCAACTTAGTAGTAGTAGCAGTAGAAAGCTGGGCTTCCCTGGTGACTCAGATGGTAAAAAAATCTGCCTGCAATGCAGGAGGCCCAGGTTTGATCCCTGGGTCAGGAAGATCCCTTTGGAAAGGAAACAGCAACCCACTCCAATATTCTTCCCTGGAGAATTCCATGGACAGAGGAGCCTGCCAGGCTGCAGTCCATGGGGTCACAAATAGCTGGACATGAGTGAATGACTGACACTTTCACTTTCAGTAGGCAGTTATTATACATTGTGTAATAAATGAATAAAAGTTTCATATAAGGCCTACTTCATCTGAGAGGATAAACTGAAGTAAACTTAGCTGTATCTTCTATGTTAGTCACTCAGTCATGTCCAGCTCTTTGCGACTCCATAGACGGCAGCCCACCAGGCTCTGCTGTCCCTAGGATTTTCCAGGCCAGAATACTGGAGTGGGTCGCCATTTCCTTCTCCAGGCTGTATCTTACTTTGTTACATTATCGGCTATTGGAAAGAAGGAACTGTACCTTTTTACTCTTCTATACATAACCTTGTAAATGTTAAATAAATGTAAATTGGCAATTACTGAAGACTATATATAATGAGCCAACTCATTTTCAACATTTGTGTCTGCTTAAGTGACATAGAGGTTTCCATGAATATTTAATAGATTTTACTTATGTACACAGTCATAATACCCTTATCTCTTGCTTCCTACTATGAGAGAATCAGCTCCTTTTTAGTTGAATTTCATTCTTACTCTGGAGCCCTAGACGTCCATGGAACCCAGCTGTTGGAGCACGTACGGAGTATGGTCTGTGGGCCCCACCCCTTCCATGCATCTGTGTTTTAAATCTCCCTTAAGATGTCTTGGAGCAAAGAATTCTCAACCAAAAGAAAATACACTCCTCAAGATTTCCATATCTGTGCAGAAGTAAAAGATAGCAAATGAAAAAAAGAAAAAGAGAAATGAACACTGCTAAAAGAGTTTGCTCCCCACTTTTCATCTTTCCTAGTTTCCTGTCTTTCTCTCCCATATATGAATGCCTAGTGGATAAATGCTCGTTGTTTTGACTCAACGAGTTGACATTTTATTATTTGCGTTCTCCTTTACCACAGGTATTTTCATTGTAATTCTCATGCTCTGGGCTGGGCTGACAATTATTCCCTCAGGAGCAAGTGCTAAGCCTTCGGTTTGATGCCCATCTTCAGAAGTGTCCTGTTGATATGATTCACTAGGAAATCAATTAGGAATAAGAAATGGGACAAAAAACAATTTTTATGAGGACATTTAAACAAGATTCATTTTTGGTTTCCCTAATATTTACATGCTTTCCATGGGGGATGAGCAGACACTTGGCTCTCTCAGCTAGTGAGAATCTCTGTGGTACCCATGAAGATTAAAGAGTCTTACTTTTTTTTTCATATAGCGACAGCCGCCTAATGTACAGCTAATCTTTACTAAATTTAAAAAAAAAGCTGTGGCTATTTGATCTCCCAAATCTGTTTTACTGTGTCAGAGCATATGCTGTGTGCTCATGGGTTTGGAAGATTGTCCTCTGGAGCCGCAATCACCCTCAGGTATGATAAAAAAGAATCAGCAACCTAGAAAAAGGCCTCAGCACTGCTCATACATTCAGGGAAATCAATTAGGTTTGGAAAGAACACCAAAACGGTTACTTGAACATGATGTTGATATTTAAAAAAAGAAAAAAAAAAAAAGATGCTACTTAAGAAAAGTCAAAATATATAGTCTGTATGATATTTTCCCACATTACCCAGATGTACAAGATACGTAAACAGTTTTGATGAGAACCTTGTGAAGAATACATAATGAGCCCTTGATTGAATCAAAATTGTTTTAAACAGAAACATGTTTTTCAAAGGATGAGCTTGAGGTTCAATTGTAATTCTATTTGAGCCTAGAGACTTGGTATTAAAAAATGGGTTATGACCTGTTTTTTTCTTTTTCCTTTCCTCAAACATTTCCCTCCCCTGAGTTGTAAACTCAGCTTGGTAGAAGCAGAATATGTTTAAAAATCCATTATATTTTTTATTGGCTGGGACACTAATGGAAGGCTCCTCGACAGCTCTATTTTACAGGCTGAATACTTTAATTAGGCTGGTTACTGATCAGTTGTTGGGATATTGATTGTGTCATTTATCAAAGAGCCAGGAAAGCAGCAAAAAAAATTTGTTGTTGTTGTTCTTGTTGTTAAAGCCCTTGCCAATATAAGGTAGATCCTACCTCACCTACTTGTCAGGGCTCTAGCTTAAATTTAGGAGTAGCTTGCACCAGGGTTGGTTGACTAGTGGTACAGTGGCAAAGGGCACCCCTGGGGTGTGGAAAAAGTGTTATAAACCTTGACAAAAAGCAAAGGGCCTGCAGCAGCTGAAAACATCTTAATTATGAAGAATGTATGTGTTGAATGCTATGACTATTTTAACTAGCAGGATACCGAGCTATTGTAACTATAAGAGAGGAGTATAAATCAATGCATTGTTTGGGTCAAATGCTCTTTTTCAGAAGGAAAGAGCTTTGGAAGATCAATTTTATGTTTCTGTTTAGGGGCATGTTCTTCTCACCAGTGGTCAAGGGAATGGTCCTGAGATGGCTTTCAGTTTCCTTCTGTGAATCTATTAGAATGACATGTTAGATGAACTCGAGCAAAACCCAGTTCTCTGTGCCTTGTTCCTCTTGAATAGCGGCTAGAACTCCCTGCAGTCAGCCCCTCCTAATGCCTCGGGGGCAGCTGGAGCACATGCCATATGGGGGCATGATTATGAAGATAGCAGTTTTAAGGAAACTGAATTTGTTTACAGACGGTCAAAATAGACGGGGGGAAATATGGTAAAAGAGAAAACTCTCAGGAGAACCACTGTCTGGCATCGTCACAGAAGTTTGTTATAGTTCCTGGCCGAAAAGCCTAGTGTCTGCAGTGGGGCTCTCCCGTGGCTTTTCAGTGGTTAACCTGTCTGGGTTCTGACTTGTCCTAAAGCATATGCACTTAGTCGCCAAGCGGGGAAGAGAGAGGAGAACCATCTGGTTGGCAGAGAAACACCCTTGGCATGAACTGTATTCTTATGTTGACATTACCACAAGCTGCACTCCCAGATGGAAGAAAATGTGAAAGAAGACAGTTGTAAGTGGCGGGAAAGAATCATAAAGTTAATCCCCTTTCATACTGGCTATCAGCACTCCTAAGCCTTAACACCACAATGTCAGTAGTTTTTATTTCCTACTCAAAGATGTTTTAACTGATAGGAACATTTTGATTTTCCACTGTCCAGGATTTCCATGCCAGAGAATCTTGAAAAATTATTTGAAAGTTGATCATTCTTTGACTTTGCTTTCATTGACAAAGTTGGGACATGTTACAAAAGTGAATGTAATTCTTGTTTTCATTCCTTAGGAGCCTGCAGAATGTGGGGCATTTTCTAAGCCCTGCTTTGAGAACTGTCAAAATGCTGTATCCACCACCAGGAGAAATGATAGTAGTACATTACATCCATTTGGCACGTACAGTCCACAAGACAAACAGAAAGGTAAGGTTCTCTACTGAAAATTATCTACTGCAAGTGGTGTGAGAAAACACGAGAGTGTTCACTTAAAAAAATAATAAGAAGAACAAAGGGGAATTAATTAGACCAAGTGCAGACTTCATTACTCTTGAGTCGTGAGCACTGAGAGATGGGTGGGGGAGCTGACTCACAAGTTGTGAAGCAGATTCCTGGCATTGCCACTAGTTTAAGTGACAGTTTCTGTGCTCGCTGTCCCAAACATGGAGGGTTATGTATAAAACAAACCATGCCTGCAGAAACATAATGAAAAACCATTATTTTTGTTTAAGAATCTTTAATATATTGGAAGTTACCAAGTGTAAATAACAATTCAACTCACAATATATACGGACTGGTATTAAACCATGGAGTAATCATAGCACAATTTGCAGATTTCTGCTTATTTTTGAGTGGTAAATGCCATGAGCCATAACCAGGATTATCTTGTACATGTCACCTTTCTAGTGGAGTTTTACATGTAAAAGCCTTAGATTTTCCTCTTTCTGTTTTCAAAAATTATGCTTTAGGCCACCAAGAAATTTATTTCCCCGCTTCTCCTTTCAGTTTAGTAACTTTAATTTTTTTGGTACTACAAAAGCAATAGATATTCATGACAGAATATTAAGAGAAAGGCAATAAAGAGAAGATTTAATATTTCTCGTGTGTATGTGTGCTAAGTTGCTTCAATTGTGTCTGACTCTTTGTGACTCTATGGACTGTAGCCTGCCAGCCTCCTCTGTCCATGGGACTCTTCAGGCAAGAATACCAGGGTTGGTTGCCATGCCCTCCTCCAGGGGATCTTCCCAACCCAGGGATTGGACCCACATCTCTTATGAGAAACTGACTTGACTTTCTGTCAAATCAAGAAACACTCAGTATGTCTTTTCCCATCTTAATACAATTAAATATTTTCTTGACAAGGCAGGATCTCCTTCTGAGTCCTTCTGTCACAAAGGCAGGAAGAATCTAGGTAAGGAACAGCAGGTTCTCCTCACACCAGAAGTGCCTTCTCTTGACCATGTCCAAATAATGATCAAGAATGTTTCCAGCCCTTATATAACTTGACTGGCATTTAACTCTCAAGCATCACGTGGTCTAGTAACAGTCCAAATTCAGGGTTTTATTCCTTGTTGCACCAGTGATGTTCAAAGGAACTTTGGACACATTCCCTCCTATCTTATTTCATTTTCAGTACTTATAAAATATCAATGTTGAAGTGATAATTACGTGGTATATTTTTAAAGGACATTGAGATACTCAAGGAAATGGGATAATATCTCTAGGAAGGCTGGCAAAGGCAAACATAATGAAACTATAAAACTAGTTAAAGTGTAAGGATACACCCAGAAAAAAAATATATTTTAAATAATAAAATCCATTCAAAACACATGCTGAAAATAAGATGCAGTAATACTTTGGAACTTCAGTAGAATGTTCTGAGTTTGTATTTCCCTGAATAATGAGAGTCCTTTAGGCACAGAACCACTGGAAGGCTCTTCCTCCTGAGACATGGATCCATGGTCCACCAGGTACCTGCTATACTTCCTCCTCCTACCTCAACTTTTCAAGGTAACATCAAAAATCCAGTTCTTTTAAAATTCCATTGGACATTATTTCTTAAAAAAGCACAGAAAATCTAAGTGAAAGTGAAGTCACTCAGTCGTGTATGACCCTTAGCAACCCCATGGGCTGCAGCCTACCAGGCTCCTCCGTCCATGGGATTTTCCAGACAAGAGTACTGGAGTGGGGTGCCATTGCCTTCTCCGTATCAAAGCATAGACTTGTTAAATTTTAACTGTAATAGGCCAGTAGATGAAATGCTGTTACTTTTTATAGCTTATCGACTGAAAGAGGATGCTGTAGAAGAATACTGTGCTCATCACTTCTTTGTAGTATTAATAACATTTTCAGTTTTGAGAACCATTGAGAGTTCCTGAGTTTCAGATGCACATGAGGTGGTCATAGGCCACTGAGACTCATGAAACATGAGTGATGTTGACTTGCCACCACCCATGTTTCTAAGGAGCTCCTTTAGAAAAACAAGATTGACTTGACAAAATGTAATGTCTAGTGAGGAGAGGAACTGTTACAGCCAAAACATTCACTTTTTTTTTTCTTCCCTTCCTCCTTTCCTTTGTATATTTAAAAGTCCAATGTTGATATGCTGTGTTCCATCTATTTTTGTAATAATAGTACGTACCACCCACTGTTCTACTGTTATTTTATATATATACACATAATCCTGTCAAGCTGTTAGAGAGAAAAGGCATTCTTAGAACTAACATTTGTAGAAATTATAACACCAGAAAATTCACATTTGTGTTGGAGAATTGCTCGCAGTGCCTGCAGCGGAATGAGTGTGGGACTCCAGGACGGGAATAATGATGGAGGTTGTCTCCCAGGGGTTCACTATAAAATCCGATTAGGCATTTGAATGGTAATGAAGTGCACACATGCTACCTTTTCTGAAGACTCTTTCTGGCAAATCTCACCCTGGGCCAAGTGATAGCAGAAGCGCAGTTTACCTCCGGTTTGTTCTTTCCTCTCCTTCCGTTGCTCTCACCTCCCTTTTGTGCTCTATTCCTGCTTTTAGTTCATGAGAGCTCCAGCCCTTACCCCAGGCACTTGTAGCCCCAAGTCGGCCAGGATCACCCACTGAGGTCTTCTCAGGCCTTTCACCCATACTCCAAACCAGATGTTTTAATTCTGTATCCTGTCCCACTGAATCCATGTGCCTCGGGCTCCTTTGAAGAGACACATAATAGTGTGATTATGTACAATATGTCCCCCCCTGGGAACTTGCATGTATCCACCCCCCTAGTAGCATGTAAGGCACTGCCTCTGCAGTGATGATCAGAGATTGAATTATACTTTTCAACTTGACTGATGATTATGGGATAACTTCATTGTGTAGAATGTGCTAGGCTGCAACGATGAACACAGTGTTGTCATTGTTCTCAAGAATAGTCTAAAGCAGAGGTCAGCAGACTTTGTCTGTAAAGGGCCAGATAATACATTTTAGGCTTTGTGGACCATAGGATCTCTGTTGTAGCTCCTCACCTCTGCCACAGAGGTGCACGAGCAGCCATAGACAGTACGTTCATGAACGTGTTCAGTGAAAGTTTATGTATAAAATCAGTTGGTAGGCTGGTTTGAGGCCAAGGCCATAGCTTGCTGCTGCTGCTGCTGGCATGAACTCTTTTGTCCTTCTTTTCTGATTTGGCCCTTGGAGAATGGATCCTATAAAACGTGTCACAACAATAAAAGATAGAGATTAAAATAAGGGTCATTTGGTCATAAATGAAGTAGTAACTAGATGTACAGTGTTTTACAGGCAATACGTAAAATATCCATCAAGACTTACCATGTATATTCAGTGGGATCCAGAAATACTGTATTTAGGAGACAAGAATTCTAGATTTTCACGATGATAAAGAGCTTAACAAAGGTGTTTGGATGAAGAGGAAAAAAAAGTCTTTCTTTACAGCAAGTGGATCTTTTGTTAAAAAGTACCAAGGATAATCACAACATTGTTGATCAACTATGCTCCCATATAAAGTAAAAAGTTACAAACAAAAAAACTACCAAGGATAGTCATCAAAGAAAACACATCTGCACCTATCATTACTTTAAAAACACGTAGATTATTCATGTGAATAAAATAAAAATTGAAGTTAATGATCATAATCAACTTGAAGTAGCCAGAGGAGATGCTGAAGAAGAAGAATGAGAGGCGAAAGAGGAGGACGTGGATGAATTTATCTGTGGTGCAGTAAGAGAAATAAATATAGACAAATAGATGATAGATTGATAGCTCATTGCAAAAGCAGCACATGGTAAATGTTACACAAGAATTAGTTTCTGTAATATTAACAGATAAACTGAAAGTGTCAGTGGATAAAGATAGTGAAGATGTATTTCTTGCTCATATCACAGCCAAGCGAGAATTGAGGGACCTGGGCTCTTTCCATTGGAAGCTGGCCATCTTCCGGTGCCTCATCCACTTATGGTTGCAGCAGGCACATGGGAAAGGGGGAGAAGTTGCATGTACCCTTTCTTAAGCATTGAAACTGGACACAACATTGACCATAGTAACTTACTTTCTATTGTCCAGAACTGGTCTAGTTATAAAGAGGGGTGGAAAATGGGGTTGATGCTCTAGATGTGTGCGAGGAAGAAGGGAAGACCATAGATACTGGGAGCACTAGAATTCTCTGCCACTGTTGTAAAAATACCAACAGATCCCAGAAACCAACAGTGAAGGTTTCATAGAAAAGGTGATATTTGAGGTGGACCTGGGGAGAAGGGTGGGACTTTTAATGGATGAAATGGGTTTTGCAATTATATGAGCAAGTGCACTGGGGTAGAAAAGCCTGGCCTTGGAGTCTAGAATTGTAAATGGTCTCTAGTGGCTAATGTGTAATAGATAAAGTTAACTGCCAGGGACAGAGACTTTTATACTCTAGGCAATTGTGTGCAACTGAAAATTTTTTTAGCAGGCAGTTACATGATCACAGCTATGTTTGCCACTAGTGAAAAAATGAACTGAGAAGTTGAGGATAAAAGATTAGAGCTAATAGAAAAGATGTGGTCCCCATATGCCCTTCATTCCAGTTTGCCTTGTACACCTTCTGCTCTGCGTGCATGCGTGCTAAGTTGCTTCAATCGTGCCCAGTTCTTGGTGACCCCGTGGACTGTAGCCCGCCAGGCTCCTCTGTCCATGGGTTTCTTCAATCGTGCCCAGTTCTTGGTGACCCCGTGGACTGTAGCCCGCCAGGCTCCTCTGTCCATGGGTTTCTTCAATCGTGCCCAGTTCTTGGTGACCCCGTGGACTGTAGCCCGCCAGGCTCCTCTGTCCATGGGTTTCTCCAGGCAAGAATACTGGAGTGGGTTGCCATGCCCTCCTTCAAGGGATCTTCCCGACCCAGGAATCAAACCTGAGTCTCTCATATCTCCTGCATTGGCAGGTGTGGTTTTTTTTTTTTTTTTTTTTTTTCTTTTTCCCTTTTTTTACCACTAGCACCATCTCTCAAAAAATCTTTGACTGCCTGACTGCTGCATATTACCAGGTCACTGGAGGTGGAGGATAGTGCTGACTGCTTTGTTCTTTGCGCTTCTGTACTCTGATCATCTGACTTATCAGATTCCTGCTTCAAGTCTCATTTTCAGGGATATTTCAGCAGTGCTAGAACTGCCTCCATTTTATACTAGTCTGTGATGCAGAGCTTTGAACAAGTCCTTCCCTGGTGTATTCGTCAGGGTTCTCCAGAGAAACAGAACCAGTGGAATGTATCTGTGAGCATATGTTATGTCTCTCTGTGTGTGTATTACATACACATACATATGTAGAGATTTATTGTAAGAGATTGGGTAACATGATTATAGAGGACGGCAAGTCCCAAGACCTGCAGGGTGAGTGGGCAAGCTGAGACCTAGAAGAATGAGCCAGTGGTGTAGCCCTGTCTGAAGGCCGGCAGGATCAAGAACCAGGAAGAGCCAGGGGTTCAGTTTGAATCCAAGGGCAGGAAAAAGCCAGTGTTTCAGTTTGAAGGCAGTCAGGCAGGAAGAATTCTCTCCTACTTAGAGGAAGGTCAGCCTTTTTGTTTAGGCCATCAACAGATTGGATGAGGCCCACCCACATAGGGGCAGTTGCTCAGTGGTAAAGAATCCACCTGCACTTCAGGAGCTGCAGGAGACTCACTCAGATTCAGTCCCTGGGTTGGGAAGATCCCCTGGAGGAGGACATGGCAACCCATTCCATAGTTTTGCCTGGAGAGTCCCATGGACAGAGAACCCTGGTGGGATGCAGTCCATACATTCACAGACTCAGACATGACTGAAGCGACTGAGGATGCGTGCAAACCCACATACAGGAGGGGTGCAATCTACTTTGTCTGCTGATTTCAATGTTACTATCACTCCAAAACAACTTCACAGAATACCGAGTGTCTTGGCACCCTAAGTCCAGTCAAGTTTACACATAAAATTAACCATCAGACCTGGTGTGCGGGCAGGTCAAAGCAGATTGCTACCAGCAGCATTTCTCAAGGACAAAGAGATTATTTCCTTGTTCCATCAACAGAGTCAACTTTCTACTAGTATCTCACTATAACAGATCCATAGCAAGTTTATGGTGTACAGATTAATAATCCTTTTTTTTTTTACTTATTGGCACTTGTTTTTAAATCACTGTTTGAATATGCACTCTTATATAATCCTTGTGCTCTTCCAATGAAAGTATTCGTATCCCTACTATGTAGATTTAAAAACCAAAGTTTATAGAAGTTGAGTAGTTTTCCCAAGTTCATACAGCATAACAGGCCATGATTGGAAATATGCAGTTTTGCTGCACAAACCATACTCTTAACCATTATGCATACAATTTTTTCGTACATTATTTAATAATTTCTTTGTTGATAAGAGTTAAATAATACTTAAGGCTAAGCTCAATGTGTGATACACAGGAAGATCTCAAAAATCCTCACTTGTTATTAGTTGTAATATTCTATTTACTTTTCATATAAAATGGACTGAGAAGTAAACAGTTTTTGTGGGTAGGAAAACCAGGATTCAGACCCCAGTCTTCTGCTCCCTAGGCCCCAAACTCAGGGTTTTCCAATAAAATGGAGATGCAAGAATTTTTTTTTTTAAACCTCTACAGTGTCTAAACGGTGAGTAGATATACTGTATCTCATGATTTTTTAAGTACTTTTTGTCACTGAGGCTAATGCTTAAATCACCATCTAATCATTCATTACAGAGTCTTGTTTACAAAAATGTTAAGTCATTTTAAAAAATGGCTTGTTAATCTTCTACAAAGCACAAGTAATGAATATGTGTCAGCCTTCTTGAGATGGGAAAACGTAGTTAAGATGCACAGACTTCTCTTGCCAGGGGTTCCCAGCGGGTCACCAGCGTAAAAGCATATTAGCAGGCTACGATTTCTTCATACAGGCTGTATTAGTGCACACATGAGTCCTTCAGTTCTGTATGAGGACTTATTTATTTCATGGTTGGCTTCTGTGTTGGTGAAAATTATGTCTGAGAGATGGACTGAAACAGAACCAGGCACCAAAGAGTGCTGCCTCCGGTTTCCTACAGCTTTATTTGTTCTGTTTATAGACCTAGCGCTTCCCAGTGATGGATGGGCTGAGAGCGAAGTGCCACCTTCTCCCCAACCACATCCCGCTCTGGAATTGGGCCTTGAAGATTACAGCCACAGGTATCGATAAAATGATATATCGTAAATGTTCCCTGTTATGGTTTTTCTGGGAAAACCCAGCAACCTTATTTTACCTCTGTTTCTTTCCAGAATGGAAATCTCATAGTATCTATAATTCCTTTCCAGTGAAAACTTCTTATAGCTAATATTGACACCTCAGATGGTTCATTTTCACTTCCTGAAATTTGAGATTCCTCATATATTATTAAAATATATGGGAAAATTGTTGAATCTTTTTTTTTACCAAGTTAAAAACTAGAGAGATGGAACTCAAAAAAAAGTTATATGCGAGGGCATAAAACAAAACTGAGAAGACATAAAGCTTCTTTTTTTAAAATTTGTAATTGGCAAATTCTAAAGGTATCTTAAAAATATATGTTCCAAGAAAGTTAATGGAATCTAAAAATCAAGGCAACAGCATATGTAATCTAAACTGTTGAAAAGAATGCCCAATATTATATCAATTCTGTAATAGAAACAAAAAAATCAATAATGTTTAGACTCACACAAGCATGAGAAAAAGAGATTTACTAAGCATACACACCATTTGACTAGTAGAATTCATAGATTTTGTTCTTCTGATGAGTTTTAAAAATCATTAACTTGTCCCTTTGCTTTTTGCTATATTTATTATGGCTGTTAAAAATTGGATATTTTATTCCATTGTTGCCCCATGGTAATCCTGTGAGGTTTTTTTCATTTATCTTGCAGCAAGGGTGGTTTCATCACTATTATGTTTTTTATTACAATCTGTGAAAAATAAAACAATGCAAGAGTATGGCTACCTCTATTAGCCAAAAGCTTACCTACAGTTAGCTATCTCCTATTCCTACATTTCTGAAGTCAAGTATCTTACTCAAACACAATTTCTTGAACTAGACTGATTATCATAATAATGTTCTTCTAGATCAATATCTCTGGGGGTTTCTTGAGCAAAAATCTGGACATATTTGATTTTGCTTGTTTATTTCCATTGCCTGCCTTTAGTCTGAATCAAAAATGACAGTTTGGTAGCATTAAAAAGTCCCCTGATGAAAATAATTTCACTCACCTACCTTACTGTTTATCCAGGATATATGCACAAAACTGCTAGAACAATGCAGAGATAAATCAGATATAAACCTGTCATGATGTATTTATAATAAATATTTATTTGGTCTTAATCCCATTTCTGGCACTGACCCCTAAAAACCTTGAAATTTCCTAAGTATTGAGAGTGATAAAGGTGTCTTATATAAATGAAGTGGCTTTTGGAAGCATCTAAGGAAGGAGACTGGTTGCCAGTGGAGCCAGTCTTGTGCTGAGAGGGTTGGAACTTCAATCCCATCTAGAGAAATGGGCCTTGAATCAGTTGACCATGGCCAATGATTGAATCAGTCTTGCCTTTGTAATGGGGGCTTCCCAGGTGGCACTCGTGGTAAGGAACATACCTCCCACCGCAGAAGACCTAAGAGATGAGGGTTTGATCCTTGGATCAGGAAGATGCCCTGGAGAAGGAAATATCAACCCACTCCAATATTCTTGCCTGGAGAATCCCATGGACAGAGGAGTCTGGCGGGCTGTGGTTCATAGGGTTGCAGAGAGTCAGACACAACTAAAGTGACTTAGTGTGTAGGCACGCCTATTTTATGAAACCTCCATAAAACCCCAGAATGACAGGGTTTGGAGACCTTCTGAGCTGGTAAATATGTGGAGATGTGAGGAGAGGGGTGCACTTAAGAGCACAGAAGCTAGGAGCCCCTTCCCAGATACTTTGCCTCGCACAGCTCTACATGAGGCAGTTCCTAAGTTTTATCCTTAAACAAGAAACCAGTGAGCTAGGAAGTAACATGTTTCTCTGAGTTCTGTAAAGTGAAAGTGAAGTTGCTTAGTTCAGTTCAGTCGCTCAGTCGTGTCTGACTCTTTACGGCCTCATGGACTGTAGCCTACCAGGCTCCTCTATCCATGGGATTTTCCAGGCATGAATACTGGAGTGGGTTGCCATTTCCTTCTTCAGGAGCTCTTCCCAACCCAGGGATTGAACCCAGATCTCCCGCATTGTAGGAAGATGCTTTACCATCTGAGCCACCAGGGAAGATAGAGTTCTGTAAGCCACACTCAAGTTCTGATCAAACCCAAGGATAGAAAGGAAAGAGGTAGGATGGGCAGTTTAGGTTAGGAAAACCAAATGAGGAGAGAGGGAAAATGCAGTGTGTTCAGTGTCGTGAAACATATAGTATCTGGTAAAGAAGTTATAGCAAGGGTATGGCCAGCCATTCTCCATGAGCACCGTGCTTCTCCAGAGAGCAGTGGAGAAGCATTGAAGGGTTTGAAGGTGGGAGGTGATGATATCACGATACATAAGTACAATCGTGGAGGATAAATGGATAAGGGAAGCCATAGACAGGGATACTAGTCTGAAACCACCAGCAAGAGAAGAGAGGGGCTTGAAAAAAAGAAAGAGCAGCATAGCTGGAGAAGAAGGGACAAAGTCAAAGAGATTTTTGAAATGGAATGAACAAATCTAAAGCTTTGAATCACTCAATCTCTCTTTCTCGCTCGCTCGCTCTCTCTCTCTCTCTCTCTCTCCCCCCACCCCCCTGGGATTCTGTGACCTGTACCATCCTACAAGCTGCTGTGTTGCCTAGGTGACCAGCAGCCATGGGGATTTGGATGTGTGAAACTTAGAGTGAAGGAAGCCTTGGAAGGGAGCCAGGAGGGTTCAGCAAATGAGGCTGTCCTATCTTTAAAAAACAAAGAAAAAAGGTAAAAGCCCTCTGAAAGGAAAAAGTAGTGCTTTAAGGGATGGAACCAGTCTTATGAAAGAGAAAACTTCTAATTCGCAAGGAGTGAAAAACAAATTTCATCAGGCTAAATTTGTGCCTGTACTCTGAACCAAAATGAAATCAGGAATTTAAGTAACTTGTTTTTAGTGATATGGGCTTCCCAGGTGGCACTAGTGGTAAAGAACTCACCTGCCAATGCCCGAGATGTAAGAGATGTGGGTTCATTCCCTGGGTTGGAAAGATTCCCTGGAGGAGGGCATGGCAACCCATGTCAATAATTATTTGACAAGAATTCAGAATGTGTCTAAATTAAAAACATATGTGTGTGGGTGTGTACGTGTGTATGTACATATATCGGAGAAGGCAATGGCAACCCACTCCAGTACTCTTGCCTGGAAAATCCCATGGACGGAGAAGCCTGGTGATCTGCAGTCCGTGGGGCCACTAAGAGTCGGACACAACTGAGCGACTTCACTTTCACTTTTCACTTTCATGCTTTGGAGAAGGAAATGGCAGCCACTCCAGTGTTCTTGCCTGGAGAATCCCAGGGACGGGGGAGCCTGGTGGGCTGCCGTCTATGGGGTCACACAGAGTCGGACACGACTGAAGCGACTTAGCAGCAGCAGCATGTACATATATATGAAAGAAATATATTATCTGCCATGATGTCTCAGAAAGAGATTAAGGCAAATCAACAGCAGACAGAATATACTGAATGTGATTAGCTGTTCAGACAGCACTTGGTTATTCCCTACGTGTTCACAGTTCCTCTCCCTCTTGGTTCTCTCTCAGTTCTGTCTCTCCTTCTGTCTCTCCTCCCATACACGTGACCTACGTCTGCTCCCACTCATAGTAACCAGACACTGAAGATAATCCATGGCCCCTTGAGACTTTAGACACAGTTATTTTGGCATGCCCTTCGAAACCTTCCCTTGCCTTTTAATTTCAGATAGTTCTCCTTGAACATTCATGGCAGGTCTTATAGGTCTTTCACATTCCTGATTCGTCACCATGTTTGGGACACTGGCGTATGTTTCATGCTACCCTTATTTATTCATTATGCAGCATCATCTGACACTGACTATCATTTCTCTTCGGTAGATTCCCTGGTTGTTCATGCTGAAAACACAGTCTTTATCTAGGATATGCCTCTCGCCTGCTGTCAACTTGCGTCTTCCACTGCAGCCCACTCAGCCATGAGCACATGCTAACTGCTTTCAGAATTAAAATATGTCATATTTTATAGTTAATCATTGTGTCACTGTCTCACACCAAAAAATTCCAATATGTAGCATAAAATTACAAACTGTTTTACTAGTCTAATGGTATTTTACTAGTCTAAGTTATGTTCCCATTAGTCAATTCAATACGACACACATTCAAGTACAAGTTTACATTAGCTCTAACCCTACCGTGCCCCATATCACACCTCCTTCCTTCCTCCCTTACATATATGCCACTCTGATATCATCCTAATTTCCATTTTGTACCATGGCAAGAGAGGTCCTTTTATTGAAGGCTTTCAAAGTGTATACTTGTCCATGTTCAAAGCAATGGTAACAGAAGTATATATCATCATGACTAATGTAATGGACATACCCAGGTTTGCCTGTGTTTATATACATATAGATATGTACATGCACATATATGTGACTATATGTTGCATTCATATGTACAAAGCAGCTTTTTATTTCTTTGATCATCTTTGATGGTATCTCTGCATCTGTACAAAAAATTCACTTTATTTAGACTGATCCTGACTTGATGTTACTATGTTGCTGTCTTGTTTTTTCAATGGAGATGGGGTTAATTGTTTCCCAAGAGTTTGGGAAAATTTGAGTTCTTATTCTTAATTTGACAAATAATGCCTAGCTTGGTAAAGTATTCTAAAACAGTAAAGTGAATTAACCCAAACATTACACAGTTGGGTAGATTCCCATAGTCTGCCTTGAGCAGAGCTCTTTAAATGCAGCGTGATTTCTTTTAATGAGGAATATTCATGTTGTTCTAAATTTCCTCCCAAAAGGTTTTCATTATAACATGTGGCATATGTTTTGATTAACCCTTTAATTTTCTTTTATTTCACAACATGCACCACTCTGTTGAAATTTAAAAAAAAACCTAAAATGCAAGCTGCATAAGAGTGTGTGTGAAACTGTACTAAGAGGTAAAGGAGGCAGCTCTATGGATGCAGGATCAGCAACAACCTGCATCCCAGGCTGGCCACCATTTTAGCCAAAGATCTTGCGGCTCTGGGAAATGTACAAGTAGCCACAAGCTGGTCCTGACTTCGCCAATGGCCAGCTGTTGTGACCTTGGAATGTCAGTCTCCTCTTTGGGCCTCAGTGTCTTACCTACAAGATGAAGAATTAGATGAGGTGACTTTAATGACTTCCAACTGTTCAATTCTCTGGTTGCATGAAGGCCATGAGTCTCTCTGACACTAAAACTGTATCATCACAAGAGATCAAAGGATGAAAAACTAAGTGCAAATAAATGTCGAATAACACATTTAAAGACAAGTGCTTCCAAAACATCAAGGTTCAAAGGAAAGCTCATATTCACCATGGCGACTCAGAATTCCTCTTTAAAGTGAACTTAAACAATTAAAATATTCTATTATGCCAGGCCAGTCAACAGCACTAATGGATCAGGATTTATGTTTACAGTTAACATATTTTGTCGCCATCACTAGATACCCCATCTAATATGTTTGACATCAGTAGCTTTCTTGGCTGAGAATGTAGCCAGACACCAAGAAAGAAGCCAAAGTGGGGAGGCGGGGGAGAAGAAAAGAAAAATCTTTCATAATTCTAAAGAGTAGCTTTAAACTTCTTGAGCAGTTTTCATGAAAAATATACAGTTGTCTCTTGGTATCCATGAGGAATTTGTTCCAGGACTCCCAGGGGTACTAAAATCTGCAGGTGCTCAAGTCCCTGGTATAAAACGGTATTCTGTTTGTATATAGCATCCTCCCATATGCTTCAAACCACTTAATACAATGTAGATGCTATGTAAATAGTTGTCAGGGCATGGGAAGTTCAAATTTTGCTTTTTGAAACTTTCCAGAATTTTTTCTTTTCTGAATATTGTTGGTCCCAGGTTGAATGATCCTTACATGCCATGCTGAGGATACAGAGGATAGACTGTAATTTTTTTTGCTGAAGAGTTCCTTAGACCCTCATTCAAAGACCAGACTAAGCTACAGAAACAAATGAAATGATTAAAGTTTACTTTTGTAAGCTTTTGTTGAGCTCTTACTGTATATTAGGCACTATTGTCAGTATTTAATGTATCATCATTCATTTCACCCTTACAACAACTTTATTAAGTAAATTCTATTACGGTCCACTTCTTAAAAAGATTATTTTCTGTTATGGTTGGCTACAGGTTATTGAATATAGTTTCCTGTGCTATATACACTGTCCATTTTATGCATTAGGCCACCCACCCTGGCATCTCACTCCCAAGCCCATGGCCCTAAACCACCTTACTGTGTGTGTGTGTGTGTGTGTGTGTTAGTTGTCACTCATGTCCGACTCTTTGCAACCCCATGGACTGTAACCCGCCAGTCTCCTCTGTCCATGGAATTTTCCAAGCAGGAATACTGGAATGGGTTGGCATGTCCTTCTCCAGGGGATCTTCCTGACCCAGGGATAGAACTTGGGTCTCCCACATTGCAAGCAGATTCTTGACCATCTAAGCCACCAGGGAAGTCCATAAATCTTATACCACAGTCCTTCTAAATAGGAGAGAAGGGCTTTTAGTTACAAGCCCACAGAAAGTCTGACAAAAACAGAGAAGCCAAAAAAAAAAAAAAAGCAAACTGTAAAAAAAATTAACTTGAAAAGCAAAAATTTACAGTCATTTGAAAAGCAAAAGCAGGTCTATTTATTTATCTGCTTATTTCCTAAATGCTCCTGCTGTACTTACTATGCCCCAGACCCTAGTCGCCTTATTTTACAAATCGTTTGTAAAATAATAATTTGTAACTCATTTTATCTGATGGTAAAGCGTCTGCTTACAGTGCGGGAGACCTGGATTCGATCCCTGGGTCGGGAAGATCCCCTGGAGAAGGGAATGGCAACTCACTCCAGTATTCATGCCTGGAAAATCCCATGGACCATGGAGCCAGCTGGGCTACAGTCCATGGGGTCACAAAGAGTCGGACACGACTGAATGACTTCACTTCACTTCACCCATGGGAGACAAGGAATGTAATTATACCCATTTTATACACACTTAAAAAATTAAAGCACAGAGAGGTTCAGTAACTTGGCTGGGTTCCACAGCTAGTAAGGAGCAGAGCCAGGATTTTAAACTGAGCAGACCTGCTCTGGACTTTGTGCTTTTGAATGCTCTGCTGTGTTACACTACATTACGATAGCAGAGGCTCATTCATTCAGCAGTATTATGATTGCTGCAAGGCAGCATTAAATATGCATGACTTATAAGTTTCAAGAAAGATTGAACCTTTCTTGATATATTTGGTTAAGAAATTGAGATTCCCCAGTACATTTTAAGATTCTCATTCATAATGGTTGAGTTTTTTAGTTGTTATTTTATTGTTTACAGTGTCAAATCCCCAACTGTTTGAAAAATTCAAACTTAGTCCTTTCTGATTTACCTAGAAGACTTCATTTTATTTTTTCCTGTATTTAAGATTAAAGTTGTGTTGAAATGAACTGCCATATTTACTTTCTAAATATATGTACCAAGGGAGAAAGGGCTCTAAGTTAATGTATGAAAAGTATATAAATATAAATTATTTCTAGATCAGGAAATGAGCTATTGTCTGTAATTCCCTTATATAATGCTCTCCATCCTCAAGCAAATAAATAAAATATTCAGCAGAAATAAAATTCTTTGAGATTGAATACAAGTACTAGGAAGTCTATAATGGGCATTTGATGTATCTTGTGTCTAAATTGTCAGCTGTGCTTTTCCTGTTATTTCCTGTTGGTATTATTGATGAGCAGACTATTTGGTCAGCATTAACATTACTTTTAGAAAATAGACCTAAATAAAGTAGAAAACCAAACTACCACAGCCATTAGTCATTCAACAGGATGGTTTTCTCAAAAGGATACAGCCCTTTCACTTGTTTTTTTAAAGGAAGGGTATGCTTAGCCCACAGACCTCTCTTAACCTATATTTAGGCTCAGCTAATATCTAGTGACATCCTTTGAAGCACTAGTGGTTCCCAGGTTCAGTTTACCCACTTTAAGTTACATATTGTACAGCAGGATCCCAATTAGCAGAAATCAGTGAAGAGGAAAACATGATATTAGCCAGAGAATACTATGTAAATTGCAGAATGTGATAAAATGCAGGAAAACAGAGTTGCTACATCTCATAGGAGATACCTGAGGTTCACCAACTGGTTGAAAATGCCTGGTTGGGAGCCACAGAGGGAGTGATGAAGAGCTCTGTTCAAAATGAGAACTGCTGCCTTTAATTTTTTTTTTTTTTAAATTCTAAACCTAAATCTGGCGTATGGCTTCTTTCTGCAGCTCTGGGGTGGACTCAGCAGTGTATTTTCCAGATCAGCATATCAACTTTAGATCTGTGACACCAGCCAGGCAGCCTGAATCAATGAATCTGAAAGCCTCAAAGAGCATGGACCTCGGTAAGTGAGGGTGAGGTGACGTCCAGGTCAGCTGTCTAGCCTCAGCCCATCTGTCTTCCTGAATGTCCTGCCTTTGTTTCTTCAACTCCAACCTTAGGGGGCAAGGTCTGCTGAAGCATGGAAAAAGGGATAATAGTCATCCTATCTTTCTGTCTCTTACCACACATTTAATCCTAATTACTCCTTTTTAAAAGAGAGATAAGTGACATTTTTATAAAGTGGGCCATATAGGTCAGAAAAGTAGGAGTATTCCTTCTGGAAGATCTGAATGCATAAGCGTCTTTAACTCACCTGCCTTTGCGTTTGTACTTTCACGTCTGCGGTACCTTTCCATTTCTCGAGTACATCCATGTTGCGGGGCCTGGGAAGATCATGAAGTTCGGTGAATCCTCTCCCATAGAGCATCCCATCTCTGTGTGCAATGTTTGGGGATGGTGGCAGTGAAGAAACTTTATCTCTTTAAATGCCCATCTTCAAATCCATCACCGGGTTTGCCAGATTGAGGGTATCTAAGAACCCAGTTTCATGCCCAGACAACCTCAGTGAGGTTCTGAGTCCTACAGAGAATTTCTGGGAGAGTGTTTGAATCCTACAGAGAATATCTGGGTTAGTGTTGGTTGCCAGGGCAATCAAGAACTGCTGAAAACTGTATTCCCAGGCTCTAGAATGTGAAACCTTGGAAGATATCTCAGACACCTAAGCACATTACTGCCTTCCCATGGGCCCTTAGAGAGAGAATGATTAGAATAGGGTGCTAGTGCAAAATAAATTTTCAGCAACATATTCACTGATTCCCGAATGCTCAGAGACCAAGCCCTGCCAATTTCCTACCACCCCCACCCCGATGCACATTATATATTTCATTAGTAGCACCAAGAAAATGGAATAATCAAAACTGCGTGTTCCATTTAACAGTCTGATAAATAGTGCTTATCTGTTACTCATTTACAAGAGTTCAGAAAAATGTTCAGTCATGATGAAACAAGAAAAATTGATTCTGTTTTCTATAAATGAACTAGATCACTAGGATACATTTGCTCTAATCATCTATAGCAAGACTGATAGAAACCTTAATAAGGAAGCTGTCTTGAGCACTGGTACAAAAGGGGTATTTTCTCTCTAGTGTGAACCCCTGACAGACCAAAGGAATAATGCATGACAGTGTCATAGGTTATTACTAATTATGAAAGGAGCAATTTGTTTTTATAGAATGCTTGATAAATATTTCCTGTTCTGTCTTCCCAACTTCTTTATAAAGAAGATGAATGGATAAAAACTGCTCTTAATTTGGGATAAGAAATACATTACTGTTTTCCTCACTTAGTTAAAAAAAAAAAAAAAAAGGCCGGCAGTACGGTTTTTAAAAGTCTCTGCAAAAGAAAAAAAAAAAAAAGCAGCCATTTATTAAAAAAAGGTATCAGATCTATAAAAATAAAACCTAAACCATGTCCAGAAACTGTATTTCTGTTCAATTTTTTTGTTACTGAAAGCTTTGTTTTTAAACAGTTTTCTCTTTTAGATTGAAATAGCCCTTGCAAAATATGAACAGTTAGCAGCGACCCATTGCATTTTAGTGTGCTTATCCCATACATGACAATAATGTTTGTTCAATTTTACATAGTAGGGCAAAGGTTATGAGTTATTTTCTTTAGGACATGGGTATCAAATTAAAGGCATTGACTTAAATGCACTATACAGCGCAAGTGGCAAACTATGCTATGAAAACATTTTTAAACTAATTATGAAAGTTTGGTCCCTTCCAGGAAATGCCAAATCAAAGCTAACAGTCTCTCAGCGAGCTCTGAGGTCAATATTCTAGGGCCATTCTGAACCCCTATTCCCAGAACAATTGAGTGAGCTCAATAAATATGTGATTTTTCTCAATGAATAAATTTAGATGATACCAGAAAGGTAAACATTTGGAAGTGCCTTCCTTGTTTGATTAGATGAAAAAGATACTGTAAGTAGTTTAGCTTTCCATATATAGCACTGGGCCAATGTAAAGAATTAATGTATTTGCTAAAAAGGTTGGTGATTGTACTTAGAGGGATAATCCTCCGAGCAGGGTCAAGATCCATTCTTCAATTTTTCTTTTTTTTTTTTTCAATTGAGGTATTTAGGCTGAATAGCAAATTAGTGCTATTTGATTATATTTGACCTAGAAAAACAGCAATTTTATATGACTCAAAATAGAAGATAAATCTCTACTTATTGCATAATTTATGTTGAATATTCCTCCTTTAGAAAATCTTTAAACATCTTCAAAGACTAATAGACCTCATTGGTACCTTCCTTGTTTTTTTTGTTTGTTTGTTTCATTTTTGCTAGTGAGTCTAAGCCAGTTTTTTAATTTGCATATTATGTTCAAATTATTTTAAAGGTAAATGAGTTCCATTTGTTTATTTTCACTTATGTTTTTAAAGACAGTTCTTACTGTGAAAAATAAAACCACCTCATTCCCATCTCTTTCTTTTTTCACAAGATACAAACATATTTTAAAATACTTTGCTAGCTATTTACTATCCATCTATGTTCAAACATCTCTGTCACACATTGTGTTTCTTTATACTAATTGTATGGAGCCAAAGCAAAAACAATACACAGCTGTGGATGTGGCTGGTGATAGAGCAAGGTCCAATCTGTAAAGAGCAATATTGCATAGGAATCTGGAATGTCACGTCCATGAATCAAGGCAAATTGGAAGTGGTCAAACAAGAGATGGCAAGAGTGAACGTCGACATTCTAGGAATCAGCGAACTAAACTGGACTGGAATGGGTGAATTTAACTCAGATGACCATTATATCTACTACTGCGGGCAGGAATCCCTCAGAAGAAATGGAGAAGCCATCATGGTCAGCAAGAGAGTCCAAAATGCAGTACTTGGATGCAATCTCAAAAATGACAGAATGACCTCTGTTTGTTTCCAAGGCAAACCATTCAATATCACAGTAATCCAAGTCTATGCCCCAACCAGTAATGCTGAAGAAGCTGAAGTTGAACGGTTCTATGAAGACCTACAAGACCTTTTAGAACTAACACCCCCAAAAGATATCCTTTTCATTATAGGGGACTGGAATGCAAAAGTAGGAAGTCAAGAAACACCTGGAGTAACAGGAAAATTTGCCCTTGGAATGTGGAATGAAGCAGGGCAAAGACTAATAGAGTTTTGCCAAGAAAATGCACTGGTCATAGCAAACACCCTCTTCCAACAACACAAGAGAAGACTCTACACATGGACATCACCAGATGGTCAACACCGAAATCAGATTGATTATATTCTTTGCAGCCAAAGATGGAGAAGCTCTATACAGTCAACAAAAACAAGACCAGGAGCTAACTGTGACTTAGATCATGAACTCCTTATTATCAAATTCAGACTTAAATTGAAGAAAGTAGGGAAAACCACTAGACCATTCAGGTATGACCTAAATCAAATCCCTTATGATTATACAGTGGAAGTGAGAAATAGATTTAAGGGCCTAGATCTGATAGATAGAGTGCCTGATGACCTATGGAATGAGGTTCATGACATTGTACAGAAGACAGGGATCAAGACCATCCCCATGGGAAAGAAATGCAAAAAAGCAAAATGGCTGTCTGAGGAGCCCTTACAAATAGCTGTGAAAAGAAGAGAAGTGAAAAGCAAAGGAGAAAGGGAAAGATATAAGCATCTAAATGCAGAGTTCCAAAGAATAGCAAGAAGAGATAAGAAAGCCTTCTTCAGTGATCAATGCAAAGAAATAGAGGAAAAGAACAGATTGGGAAAGACTAGAGATCTCTTCAAGAAAATTAGAGATACCAAGGGAACATTTCTTGCAAAGGTGGGCTCGATAAAGGACAGAAATGGTATGGACCGAACAGAAGCAGAAGATATTAAGAAGAGGTGGCAAGAATACACAAAAGAACTGTACAAAAAAGATCTTCAAGACCAAGATAATCACGATGGTGTGATCACTCATCTAGAGCCACACATCCTGGAATGTGAAGTCAAGTAGGCCTTAGAAAGCATCACTATGAACAAAGCTAGTGGAGGTGACGGAATTCCAGTGGAGCTATTTCAAATCCTGAAAGATGATGCTGTGAAAGTGCTGCACTCAATATGCCAGCAAATTTGGAAAACTCAGCAGTGGCCACAGGACTGGAAAAGGTCAGTTTTCATTCCAATTCCAAAGAAAGGCAATGCCAAAGAATGCTCAAACTACCACACAATTGCACTCATCTCACATGCTAGTAAAGTAATGCTCAAAATTCTCCAAGCCAGGCTTCAGTAATACGTGAACTTCCTGATGTTCAAGTTGGTTTTAGAAAAGGCAGAGGAACCAGAGATCAAATTGCCAACATCCGCTGGATCATCGAAAAAGCAAGAGAGTTCCAGAAAAACATCTATTTCTGCTTTATTGTCTCTGCCAGCAGCTTTGACTGTGTGGATCACAATAAACTGTGGAAAATTCTGAAAGAGATGGGAATACCAGACCGCCTGACCTGCCTCTTGAGAAATCTGTATGCAGGTCAGGAAGCAACAGTTAGAACTGGACATGGAACAATAGACTGGTTCAAAATAGGAAAAGGAGTATGTCAAGGCTGTATATTGTCACCCTGCTTATTTAACTTCTATGCAGAGTACATCATGAGAAACACTGGACTGGAAGAAACACAAGCTGGAATCAAGATTTCTGGGAGAAATATCAATAACCTCAGATATGCAGATGACACCACCCTTATGGCAGAAAGTGAAGAGGATCTAAAATCCTCTTGATGAAAGTGAAAGAGTAGAGTGAAAAATTTGGCTTAAAGCTCAACATTCAGAAAACGAAGATCATGGCATCTGGTCCCATCACTTCATGGGAAATAGATGGGGAAACAGTGGAAACAGTGTCAGACTTTCTTTTTTTGGGCTCCAAAATTACTGCAGATGGTGATTGCAGCCATGAAATTAAAAGACACCTACTCCTTGGAAGAAAAGTTATGAGCAACCTAGATAGCATATTCAAAAGCAGAGACATTACTTTGCCAACTAAGGTCCGTCTAGTCAAGGCTATGGTTTTTCCAGTAGTCATGTATGGATGTGAGAGTTGGACTGTGAAGAAGGCTGAGCGCCGAAGAATTGGTGCTTTTGAACTGTGGTGTTGGAGAAGACTCTTGAGAGTCCCTTGGACTGCAAGGAGATCCAACCAGTCCATTCTGAAGATCAGCCCTGGGATTTCTTTGGAAGGAATGATGCTAAAGCTGAAACTCCAGTACTTTGGCCACCGCATGTGAAGAGTTGACTCATTGGAAAAGACTCTGATGCTGGAAGGGATTGGGGGCAGGAGGAGAAGGGGACGACAGAGGATGAGATGGCTGGATGGCATCACTGACTCGATGGACGTGAGTCTATGTGAACTCCAGGAGTTGGTGATGGACAAGGAGGCCTGGCGTACTGCGATTCATGGGGTCGCAAAGAGTCGGACACGACTGAGCAACTGAACTGAACTGGTGTTGTATGAAGGACTCTTACTTTTCCCTTTTTGATTAAATTTGGACTTAATTTATAGTTGGGATTTTTGGTTTGGGTGAGCAGGCTTGGTTCATTTGAATTTCTTATTCTGTGATTTGTTTATTCATATTCTTTGCCAAAAATGTTTGCACTTGTTATTTTTTTTCATCTTTTAGAATATCATTATATATGTTGTAAATAACTTTTTGCAATCTATTATTCGTCTTCTTAGTTTGATCATGGTATCCTTTACTATAAAAGATTTTTTAGTCTTCTATAGTCAGACACGACTCTATAGGCTCTATACAAGACTCTATAAGAGTCTCTACCTTTTGAAGGTAGAAATGAGCGACTTCACTTTCACCTTTCACTTTCATGGATTGGAAAAGGAAATGCCAACCCACTCCAGTGTTCTTGCCTGGAAAATCCCAGGGACAGGGGAGCCTGGTGGGCTGCCATCTATGGGGTCGCACAGAGTCGGACACGACTCAAGCGACTTAGCAGTGCAGTAGCAGCTCATCAAAAAATTAAAGAGGAATGCTTCTATTGTGTTCGTGTGCCCATTAATTATGAAGTTTGCTATTGGTTCCTGGTAGAAATGGTTTTATCAGTTTGAATGTTTCTTTGTATTCCTAGCTTCTTGAAAAGTTCTCTATTTGCTCACTTTGTTTAATCAGGAATGGATATTGAATTTTATTAAGTGATTTTAAGGATCTATATAGGATGATTGTGTGTAGTTCATTCTTTATTACTATAGTGAGTTATAATAATAGATTTCCCAATATTAAATCTTTGATTTTTCTGAATGACTACATTTTTCTCTGTATTTGAAGAAGGTAGAAATGAGTAACACATTTTATCTATGTGATCTAAAATGTAGGTGTAAGACCCTGATTATAGTTTTATTCGGTGGTGTTAATTCCTATATACTTAAAGGTATAGATTTTTTTTTTTTAGGCCATTCTCCCTCAGTATTTGTGGATACTTTTCTGGCATGCATGTGGCCACATTTAAGTCAGATCAGAGAGGATTCAAATGATGAATAAAAGGAATTTATTTTTAAGTAATTAGTTGTAACTATGCTTATTCAAAGGGGTTAGGGTGTCATTTTCTGGGTTTTCCAGAAAATCAATCTTTTTCTACTAATTGTAGACTTTCCTCTATTTATTTAAATTACCAGAATTACTGTGTTCAGTCTGGATCCCTTTAATTTGTTCGTAATTGAGCTTGTGTGGGTGTTGAGTTGGAAGCTCTCAGGAGCTGAATAACACAGCTGCCTCTTTGGCCTTTGGCATAGGGTTTTCCCCCGAAGAGCTGCCCTCATTGGCAGGGTGCCAGAGAGTCATATTCAAAGACTTTTTGATGAAGTACAAACATCTTTCACATCCAGGCCTGGTGTTTTATGACCCTGTAATAGTATTGAAGAATTAGTCTAAATTATTCAAGGAATAATTTTTGTTCCACTCCCTGACCAACTCTACAGCCCTATTCAAAGTTAAGTTTCAAATGCTATTTCCCACAAGATTTTCTTTTTCCTAAGCATTTTCTCTCCTGTTTCAAATTGGCCTCCTCCTCCCATTTCAGAAGGGTGTTCTGTAACACAGTAAGAGGAAGGCTGAGGGCAGTGCAGATGGAAGATACTGACCAGCTGTCCTGCCTCTGTTCAATGAGAGGAAATGAGCTTCAAGTGATGCATGAGGCATTCAAATGAAATTTTAGGAAGTTTCCTGACAATGGAGGTTGTTAACATTCCATGTCTCACAGTCTCTTAAAACAGTGCAAGTGTCTTGAATGACTTGTCCCTAAAATCAAGACGATAGATAAAATCGGCTGATTTTCTTTCAAGAGCTGTGATTCAGAATTTAATTTTCTGTTAGTTGCTTGCTGGAAATTTGTATTAAGGTAGAAGTACTGTTAGACATTCACAGTCAAAGTAAATTCTGATTTCTCAAATCGACTGATTTCTCAAATCAACAAAAGATTTGGGTCAACTTTTGAATATAACCCTTGCATACACAAAAGACATTCCTCTCAGAACAGTCCGGTATCTCTAATATCCAATGGAAAGGGGGCATGAAAAAAGTTAATTAAACCCATTCCACTGTTCTAATACTTTCTTTTTAATTTTTTTGTAGATTAAGGAACTTTCATATGCATTCCTAGAAATAAGACAAAAATCCTGAACATTGAATATATAGAAGAATTTTCATAAAACTACACTCTGATAACTGAGACTGATTTATCAATTAATATATATCATATAATACCATATGATATTTTAACATTTTTAATATGTTCTTATTTATATCAATGGATCTTCTTTATTGTTCATCAATAAGTGATACCTCTGAATTTGGTGAAAGCTGAATTGAGTACCACTATTTAAAATATAACTTTGACTTATTAAAAACAACAACCACCACCTGGTTGGTAAAGAAAAATTAATGGTAATACTAAAAGAATCTACTATCTCTAATAAATGAGGAAGAGCTCAAGGACATAATCAGATATATTCCCTAAGCTTTAGGAAATCAAAATGAAGGAATTACAGAGAAAATTTGCTTATTCATTGCACAAATGTTTCTTGAGTGCCTACTGTATGCCAGGAAGTGCATTAAATACTGAGGATTCGGCAGTGAGAAAAATGGAACTTGATGTGGGCACCCATGAAAACCCTAACAAGAAAGGGAAACTGAAGAACGGAGATTCCCAGAAAGAAGTACTGACATGATGATGATGACTTATCTCAGGGAGAAGAAATGGGAGAGGCACCTGAAGCGCTCGTGTGGCTGCTCTAAGAGCTAACTGAAAGCCTTGGCCAGGTGGAGAAGAGAAAAGTGAAAAAGCGAAAGTCACTCAGTTGTGTCCGACTCTTTGTAACCCCATGGACAGTTCATGGAACTCTCCAGGCCAGAATACTGGAGTGATAGATCTCCAGGGGATCTTCCAAACCCAGGGGATCTTCCGAACCCAGGGATCAAACCCAGGTCTCCCACATTGCAGGCAGATTCTTTACCAGCTGAGCCACAAGGGAAGCCCAGAGAAGAGAAAGAGAGAAGCACGTGGTGTGGGGGAAAAAAAAAGTGACAACAGTCTTAAGCAATGTAGAAGGAGCTAAACAGCTGCACACAATGAGGCTTGCAAAACCTTTAGGAGTTAGACAGCTATTTTTAGAACACGAAAAACAAAGTGTGGTGGCCCATTGTTTAGAGCAGGTAACAGCTGTCAGGTAGAAAGCAGAGCTACCCAGTTCCTGTGTTAATTTTATCTTCATGCACACAGAGTATGATGTCCAGACATAGCTGCCAGCATGCAGAAGTCTGGATGGTTTGCCTCCCTGTGCATTAAGGGGCTTGGGATTATAAAGCCACCATCCCTTATCATTAGAAATGAAGAGTGGGCCTCACACTGGAGGGCAGGAAGCAAATTACCAATTTTCGACAAAGATGATGAATTCCAGAAACAACTGGTGAAACTAGTGATCTCAATGCTAATTCTCGGAGGATTTCTCTTTGTATAACAAAAAGAAAAAAAACAAGAAGTGGCCATTAGCCACCTGCAGAGGAGTCTCTGAAGCAACTGGTGTCTCCTTTCCCTTTTGATGGGATTTCTAGATTGATAATCATGGGAATAGTATGAATACAGTTTACATTGATTTTAGTAAAAGTATTTCCATTTGTTTTCTGATTAAGACTTTTACCAAATTACACACTAAGGTAATAGCATTAGGATGCCCCCTTCCCAAAATGTGCTAATTGAGACTCGTTATCACTCTGAAAGGAATTAAATAATGTATCCTATTTCTAACAAAACAACAGAATTTGATGAAGATTGGGTAGATATAACTTGGATGAAGACATGAAAGGCATTCTTATCAAATTGTTAATAAATGTTGTCTCAGAGAATTAAGTAATATGTTAGATTGACAGAAGGAGCATTCAAGTGATTTATTTAGAATTGAAGATGGGATTTATCTAATAATGATTAATTAATTGAATAGGCAGTGTTGGATGCTTTCTATGTGCCAGGCAATCTACTCTTATGGTATTGCCATTCTTATTGGGTAAATAGGTGATAAAGTTGCATAGCAGTAAATAATAAAATTTCAGATAGAGATGATTTCTCTGAAGCCAAATTCAAGTACTGATGAAGACTGAGGAGAGAGAAGCCTATTTTAGACACAGTGGTGAAAGATAAAGGCAATATCCTGAAGTTGGGTTAAAAGAAATCAGCTGTACAAGTATAGAGTTAGGAGACCTGGGATAATAGCCGTGACTGAAGATGTTCCTGGATTTTGTCTCTTACCGGACATGACCACCTCCAAAGCTCCTTCCATGTTATCAGGTCAAGGACAATAGCAGACCCACTATACACCGGCTTGGCCATAACCCACCTAGAGTGCTGTATTTAATTCTGGCAACAATATTTTAATAGAGACGAAAACAGTGTAGAACACATCCAGATACTGATGAGAGGCCTCGAAATTTTTCATGTCTGATGAAAAATAGTTGAAAGAAATAAAACTACTTTGCCTAAAAGGTAGGTGACTTAAGAGACATATGAGACCTCTCCTTAGATATTTTCATGACTAACATTAAAAAAACTCAAATCTGTTTAAAATTTGAATCTGCCCCTGAAATGTATCAAACAATGATAGTGACAATCAAAAGTTACATCAAGTTTACAAGCTTTGAAATCTAGAAAGCTAATAATGAGGGAAAATTAATTCTGGTTTGTGGCATGTTTGGTATGCAAGGAAAGAATAGATATTTAAATTGAAATGACTCGCAAAGACTGAGAATCAAAATTCATCAGGAAAATGGAAAAGGAATCACTATGTATTTTTCATTTTTAGATAAAAGTTTTTTTTGTTTGTTTAAGTTAGTCTACCTTAATATGTTTATATAATTAAAGTAACCACACAGATTATAACTGAAGTAGAGTGACTAGATGAAAACAAGCTAAATGAGTTTAGAGAAATTATGTATCAGGACTCAGGCTGAATTCTTCTCTGATGAAAAAAGAGAAATCGGTAAAACTTTGAATAACTGACCTTGCACATCCAAACACAGGCCTCTTTCAAAACATTAAGGAAAACCAACATTTATTGACTAAAACACATAAGTAAATTTTAGACAATTGCACATTTAAAACTGAAAATAAATTATGGCATAGTATAAATATTAACTAAATTATAGTGATATAGATCCATTTTCTTTACCTTTAATTTAACTAGATCATTATATTTGATGTAGCAGAATAATGCAGAGTCTGTTTTAAATTAACTAGAAAAACTATTGCAGTTGGAAGTGAAGGTACAAAAATACTTCTCTCTGTAAAGGACCTTTTCTCTTGCCCTGTAATTCCATAGATAGCTCTTCTTAAATTGAAGTGGTTAATTTACAATGTTGTACTAGTTTCAAGGGTATAGCAGAGTAATTCAGTTATATATAGATACATATATATTCTTTTACAGATTCTTTTCCATATGGATTCTTTTTTTTCTTGCCTTTTAAATTTATGATTCCTAAGAAATATGTTTTCAAGAACTGCATTTTCAAGACAAATTTGATTTCATGTTCATTATTACTATTAACTGCAAAAGAATGTCTTTTGTGTAGAAATTGTATGTGTATACTACTTTGTATGTTGTAGGCTTGTCTGGAAGTTGGGGCACTTTCCACAACTTTCCATTCTCATACTCTGTCTGATGAATGAATGCTGGTGAATACCTTAAACACAGTTGCTTTCATTTACCACTTATTGAATGAATAAGAGGCACGAGTCTCTCATAACTCCCCATCTGGGAACGAAAACCAGCCTTCAAAGCAAGGACCATCCGTTGTATATAAAAACAGTTAACATAGTGCCTAGAAAATCAGACATTCAGTGATGTTATTAGTCATAGCAGCAGTCATGGAGAGGGTAATTTTGGTAGTGGGATTAGAGGTGAGCCTCTTCATCTTCTATACATATTTTTTGTAATTGGTGACTCACTTCAGCTGTCAGTATAAGTAAATTCTCCACAAGTCAATATTGTGAAATACTGCAGGAAAGGTTGTATATAATCTTGTATTAGTTCAGTTCAGTTCAGTCGCTCAGTCATGTCTGACTCTTTGCAACCCCATGAATCGCAGCACGCCAGGCCTCCCTGTCCATCACCAACTCCCGGAGTTCACTCAAACTTACGTCCATGGAGTCAGTGATGCCATCCAGCCATCTCATCCTCTGTCGTCCCCTTTTCCTCCTGCCCCCAATCCCTCCCAGCATCAGAGTCTTTTCCAACGAGTCAACTCTTTGCATGAGGTTGCCAAAGTACTGGAGTATAGATTCTTGGTTCAGTCTTTGAATCACACATGGTTTCAATTATTACCATGGTTTTCCACTAAGATTAGGTTTTCTTAAGCTGGGGTATTGTGTAATAGCATACATAGATAGAATAAAAATTTAGTGTCAGAAAGAGAAACCCATGTCTTTGTTTTCCCACAAGAAATATGAAGAAAACTATAAAATTTGTAAATGTTTCTAAATGAACCTTAACCAGTGACGTTAGGCCAGTAACAAACCCATGTAGATCATTCTTACATTAGACTCTGTATATTTAGAGCATTATTTATGCTCTGATGGGAAATCCTGATCAGTGTAGAAACTGCCTCATCCTTTAGACCAGAAATATTCTGTATGTATGTGAAAGTCATTCAGTTGCGTCCGACCCCTTGTGACCCCATGGACTTTTTCAGGCAAAAGTACTGGAGTGGGTTGCCATTTCCTTCTCTAGGGGATCTTTCAAACCCAGGGATCGAACCCAAGTCTCCTGCATTGCGAGTAGATCCTTTACTAACTGAGCCACAAGGGAAGCCCAAGGATACCAGAGTGGGTGGCCTATCTCTTCGCCAGGAGATCTTCCTGATCCAGGAATTAAACTGGGGTCTCCTGCATTGCAGGCAGATTCTTTACCAGCTGAACTTCCAGGGAACTACCTTCAAAAGGTAGCTACCTTCCTACCGTAAGTGAGGAAACTGAGGCATTCATGCTAAGTCACTTCAGTCATGTCCAACTCTTTGCATTCTATGGACTGTAGCCCACCAGGCTCCTCTGTCCATGGGATTTTTCAGGCAAGAAACTGGAGTGGGTTGCTATTCCCTTCTCCAGGGGACCTTCCCGACCCAGAAATTGAACGCAGGCCTCTTATGTTTCCTGCATTAGCAGATGGATTCTTTACCACTAGCACCTTCTGGGCCAATCTTAAAAATTGGATTAATACATGAAGTACTTTCTTCTTTATATTTTGCACCTCGGTTGAGGCTCTACATCTCAGATACTAAGCATTTTAAATGAGGCCAAATATAAACCTTTCTTTCCCACTTGCTTTTGTTTACTAAACCATTGTTCACATTTAAATGAAATTCTGTGTTCCTTTTTAAAAGAGCTTTTGTACTAATATAAGAGCATCTTCATAAAATATGAAGCCAAGGAAGCTATTCAAGGCTAAATGAAATACTTAAATTTTCTTTGCAAATATAGACCATTTTAGTTGTTTTGAAGTGAGAGTTCCATTATCCAAAAATATATGTCAATATATAAATATAGCATAATAAAATATGTGATATAATAAGTACATGTTCATGAAGTTTGACAATTTTATAGTTGTCTCTTCCAAATGGTATTATATTTAGATAAGTGTAATATTCATGATATCTATAATGATAACTAGTTGTTATTGGCACTACTTTATACATAGATTAAAACTACTGTAGGAAGGTACAGCTATCTCATTTTTTTAAATTTACTCAAATTTAGGCTTATTTTATTTATTTATTTTAATTGGAGGTTTAGCTATCTCATTTTTAAGTGCAGAAGTTTCAGTTTGTTCTTTAAAAAGTGAGATTTCTTTGGTCTTGCTTATTTCTTTTCTTATACATAGATATTCATATTTTTATATTTCAGTTTTTCCTTAAAGTGATTGTACTCAGCATATGCTTTTAAATGTGGGTCCTATAAGAATAATCTAGCGTAAATATTATTCTCTGTGTCTTTGCTTCTATAATATATCTTTTAATTTTAAATCTTGCTGTTGAATAAATGTAGCCTGATTTATTTGCCTGATATTGTTTCATTTGGTCACAAGAGTTGTTTCTAATTTTTTGCTCTTATAAATGGCAATGCATTGACCATACCACTGCATAAACCTTTATAAGTAATCATAATTGTTTTATCATTGTAAATTTTGATATGTATAATCCTTTGGCCAAATTTGTATAAAGACTTAAGGTTTTTTAGTATATGTGACCAGCTACCCTCCAGAAAGGAAATTTCACTCTTCCCAGCTGTACATGAAAGAATCTGAATATCATCATTTTTATTTCATTTTGCCAATTTTATAGGCTCAACAGGAGTATTTTTATTTCACTTTTAAAATTACCACTGTGGCTAAACATTTTTCATAGATTTATTTATTGGATATTTTCTATTGTGAATCATCTGAGCATTTCCTCTGTAAGGCTGAAAATTTCTGAATTAAATATCACTTTTTGAAAGTAAAATGTTATTCTACATTAAAGGTCAAATCTCAACTCTTGCTTGAGGCAGGAAATAGATATTTTGTTTTTGCTTCCCTAAAGCTAAGAATGTTTCTGGCTCCAAAGTACACATTAATTACTTCATGTGTATCTTTCATTAAATGACTAGAAAATATCTAGATAAACACAAATCAGAGGCAGAGTCAGAACTTGGACTTACTTATGGCAAGAACTTAATCTAGGGTTTGTCAGTTAATCTTACTAAAATAATTTATTTTTGGCCCTTCACTGGAACACTAAAACTTCTGTACCTTGTATATAGTAGCTTTGGATGCTTTAGAAATCATTAGTACAAGGGTTGTGCCACCAGAAACACCTATTGTGTTTTTATAAGACAAAGAAGTTATCCGGTACTTGAAAATATAATTTCAGTCCCATGAAAACTTTATCCATCCATCTCTTCCTTCCTTCAACAAATATTTATCAAGTGCTTTCTCTGTGCCACGTACTATTCTAAATAATTGAGACTTATCAATGACAACAGACAACAATATCTTACTTCTGTAGATTACCCTTAGAGAAAATAGTATCATGAACACAGTTTGAGAGATTAAGGATATAAACAGTAAAAATAAGTGAACATGGGCTTCCCACCACTAATGGTAAAGAACCTACCTGCCAATGCAGGAGACTTAAGAGACATGGGTTTGATCCCTGGGTCAGAAAGATCCCCTGGAGGAGGGCATAACAGCTCACTTCAGTATTCTTGCCTGAAGAATCCCATGGACAGAGGAGCTTGGAGGGCTACAGCCTATAGGGTTGCAAAGAGTCAGACATGATTGAAGAAACTTAGCATGCAAACATGATAAGTGAATATACACCAGAAAGATACACAGTATAAAAACATAGACATCTACAAATTGTGGAGAGAAGGTATATGACTGGAAAGGCTAATGTTTCAATCCCCACTTGGTTTCTAGTGTTCATAAGAAAAGGTTACTAGGAGCTCTACCCAATGAACGTATCAAAATTAAAGCAAAAATTGAAATAGAAATCAAATTGGAAATTGACTAATCATGAGTGATGATTTCAAGTGAGCTGAGAATAGCTAATCTACTCTCTGCTGATCGAAGAACTAACTGACATAATCCCTAAGCACATCAGAACTGTCCTGAAAGAACTGTGAAACCTGCAAAGGTTCCAGCTGATGGGTTAAAAGTAGAACAAGAGTATACCAAGGAATTGGAAAACATTTAGCCCATTTTCTAAATTTGAAAAGAAATACAGTAACACCCAAATTGAGTGAAAAATTAGTTACAGCAAAGATTTCCTATTTCCCTCTTTCATAAATCAGTAGATTCCAGGTAAATAATCTTAGTGTTTTCTGTTTTTCTTCCCCCTCTAGAGGAAAATCTTTAGTGGAAAGGTCCTCGAACTATAGACGAATAATGAAGCCATATTAAAGATTAAAGAATGTGTTTGTCAATATAAAAATAAGGGAACATAAAATTTAATTGAAACTGGATATGTTGAATGTCTTAGTAGTCACTTGAATAATATATTAAAGAATGGCCAAACAGGTTTAGAAAATTCTGAGTTAATCAGCTTTCTAAAATACACAATTGCTCACAACCTTAATGTGATTGATACACATTGCCGGGCACTAAAGGGTCCCCACAATTCTTCCGTGGTAACTCAGATGGTAAAGAATCTGCCTGCAATATGGGAGACTCGGGTTTGATTCCTGGGTTGGGAAGATCCCCCTGAGAAAGGAATGGCAACCCATTCCAGTGTTCTTGCCTGGAGAATTCCATGGATAGAGGAGCCTGGAGAGCTACAGTCCATTGGGTCACAAAGAATCGGACCTGACTGAGTAACTAACACACACACACACACACACACACACCCCCCTTCAAGATTTAATAATGTGCAAGAATCGGACATGACTGAGTGACTAACACACACACACACACACACCCCTTCAAGATTTAATAATGTGCAAGAATCGGACATGACTGAGTGACTAACACACACACACACACACACACCCCTTCAAGATTTAATAATGTGCAGCATCTTCCAAACTCACTGGATCACAGAAACCTTGGGTACAGACCATCTCACAGGACTAGATCTCTGTCTAATGTTCTTTGGCAGAAGAGTTATGTTTGTGAGGTTGAAAGGTGATGTGCAAGACCCAGAGTAGGGTGAGGAAAGAAAGAATTGCCAAGAAGCTCGGACGTGTGATCAGTGCTGTGAAGCAGTATGCAATCTAGGAGAGAATCTCCAGGGTAGAGAAGTGTCTTCAGTTACTAAGTAAGCAGGAATTAACTGCAGAGCAGCATGAAAGAACAGGCTATAACTAAGCATGAATTAATAATGGATTGTGATGACAGAATGTGGCTGACTGCATGCAATGTACCTCAGAAGGAATAACACATGTTTGCTAAAATAACATCTCATACATTGCTGGAGGCCTATCTATCCAGTTGCCAGAAGGTGTTGACTTTCCTTTAGTCCTAGTAGAAAGACCACATTCTCCAGCCTGATATTCAGGGTTGTGATTAATACCTATTAATCTAGAATATAAGGACAAAAAAGAAAACAGTAATATCTGTTATGGTAATGGTAGTAACTAATGTTTTTGAGTACTTACTCTATGCAAGGCATGTTTTTTTTTCATGGCACTTCTATAGCCATTTTACAGACGAGTGTAACAGGCCTTAGAATGATCAACTTCCGTAAGGTGTCACAGCTGGTAAGCAATGAAGCCAGGATTTGAACTCGGTCACACTTAACTTGGATGCCTGGGCTCTAAACCATTAGGCCTTTCTTTGCAAGTGAGACTTATTAATTTTCCATTCTCAATTCTAAAGATAGAAGACTCATCATTCTTTCTTCTTTCCTATTTAAAATTTAACTTTCATTCAGGACCCACTCAACTCTGCCTGCTCCAGAGAGCTGTCATTTTTTTCCCCTAACTCTTTCTCTGAATTCTTAAAGCAATTACTTTTGGTATCACCAGTTTTAGCACAGAATCATATACCCTTTTGGGTACCTAGTGAGTAACACCAGTCCATTCTAAAGGAGATCATCCCGGGGATTTCTTTGGAAGGAATGATGCTAAAGCTGAAACTCCAGTACTTTGGCCACTTCATGCGAAGAGTTGACTCATTGGAGAAGACTTTGATGCTGGGAGGGATTGCGGGCAAGAGGAGAAGGGGACGACCGAGGATGAGATGGCTGGATGGCATCACTGACTCGATGGACGCGAGTCTGAGTGAACTCCGGGAGTTGGTGATGGACAGGAGGCCTGGCATGCTGCGATTCATGGGGTCACAAAGAGTCGGATGCGACTGAGTGACTGAACTGAACTGAACTGAGTAAATACTTTTTCCCACTCTAATCAGATCGCAAGCCTTTGAAGGGTCATAGCTTATACATCTTTGGCTTCCTCCTCACCACTTAGAACATGTAGTTGTGGAGTAAATCCAAGATGGATGATGTAGATAGATAGCATTAGAGAAATCTGGCTGCAACCTCAGAAACACGTTGATCTCCATGATTGATTTGACTGATCTTACAAAATAGGCAGGTTCACCTTTCCTACATCAAAAGATTGAATGAATGGATGAATGAAAGTACAAATGAATACTTCAAGTATAAATGAATAAAAGTGCAAATAAATGTTTGATTTGAGTAGCACAATAGAATAGGGATAAAAAATATTTTAGGAGAGTATAGAATATAGCATTCTATATTCACTTTCACTTACCCAAACTAGTCTTTCTCATTTGAAAGTGCTTGGAGAAGTTTCATTATAATGAACAGATTTAAGAAAAAGAGTCAAATGCAGAAAATACAGAAGGGCCAAGGGCTTTAATTTCATTACATAGAAGACTGAAAGCAGTTGTTTAAAACTTGAAGAAAAGGGCTGTGTGCTTTATTTCCTAATTGGAGGAATCTATGAATAAATTAGGCAATCACTTGACATAATTGATTTAGATCATGTGAATTCCCCTGCTCTGCCAGAGAGGGTTAATTAGATCAGATTGTGTGGCCCTTCCTAGTCTTCTATCACTGACATTTTCCCCCCTTTGTATTTTTCTATCATTTCCCTTTGTTATTTTCTTTTTCATCTCAAGAAGTACATCCTTTATCTATCTTTTAATTTATAAAAAGTTTTTTCCTTTGTTTGTTAGATTAGAAAAGTTGAAGATAAATATCTCTCTAACAAAAAACTGTTCTTATTTATGGATCCCCTTTTCATTTTCCATAAATTTATCTGCAGAAGAGTAGTGTCATCTGTGTATAAACTTCATGCCATGGGAATTACATTCAAAACACGTTTGAACTGCTTGCTTTTACCTGCAGCAACACAAAATTGAATTGCATTAGTATAGAGCCATTTAGAAGGCAATGGCACCCCACTCCAGTACTCTTGCCTGGAAAATCCCATGGATGGAGGAGCCTGGTGAGCTGCAGTCCATGGGGTCGCTAACAGTCGGACAGGACTGAGCGACTTCACTTTCACTTTTCAATTTAAGGGAAAGAATTTCTAAAGACAGCTCAGCCTAATTGTCTACCCTGTTGAACAACAATGATGATAGGCCTCATCATTAATGGACTGGGAAGATTATATTTGTGAAAGAATGCAATTGTCTTAAACAAGTGTTCAATATATTGTTACCATGTACTTTTCTAAGCATGTTTTAGAAGGTTCACTTTGAAAATAAAATGCTAGTATTAAGAGAAATATGTAGAGAAGATTATTTGAGTGGAAAGAAACCCTTTTTTATCCTTATGCTGGAGAAGAGATTAACTATGGATAATATGTGTGAAACTAGGAAGTTCATTTTGGATTGCATACATGCTAGGTCATGTCTGACTCTTTGTGACCATTTGGACTGTAGCCTGCCAGGCTCTTCTGTCCATGGGACTCTCTAGGCAAGAAAACTGGAATATGTTGCCATTTCCTTCTCCACAGGATCTTCCTAACCCAGGGCTCGAACCAGCAACTCCTGCATTGGCAGATAGACTACCATTGAGCCACTGGGAAAGCCCCTCATTTTGGGTTGCATTGTTCTTTTTTAATCTAACATCATGAAAAGTTAATTAATTTAGAAAATCCAGCATTATTCCAGTTCCAGTTCCAACTCAGTCACTCAGTCGCATCCGACTCTTTGCAACCCCATGAACTGCAGCACGCCAGGCCTCCCTGTCCATCACCAACTCCTGGAGTTAACTCAAACTCATGTCCATCCTGTCGGTGATGCCATCCAGCCATCTCATCCTCTGTCGTCCCCTTCTCCTCCTGCCCCCAATCCCTCCCAGCATCAGGGTCTTTTCCAATGAGTCAACTCTTCACATGAGGTGGCCAAAATATTGGAGTTTCAGCTTCAGAATCAGTCCTTCCAGTGAACACCCAGGACTGATATCCTTTAGGATGGACTGGTTGGATCTCCTTGCAGTCCAAGGGACTCTCAAGAGTCTTCTCCAACACCACAGTTCAAAAGCATCAGTTCTTCAGTGCTCAGCTTTCTTCACAGTCCAACTCTCACATCCATACGTGACCACTGCAAAAAACATAGCTTTGACTAGATGGATCTTTGTTGGCAAAGTAATATCTCTGCTTTTCAATATGCTGTCTAGGTTGGTGATAACTTTCCTTCCAAGGAGT
Organism: Capra hircus; assembly: GCF_001704415.2. NCBI lineage: Eukaryota > Metazoa > Chordata > Mammalia > Artiodactyla > Bovidae > Capra > Capra hircus. The sequence continues at coordinate 42,388,184 of NC_030809.1, read as the reverse complement.
AAGTGTCTTTTAATTTCATGGCTGCAGTCACCATCTGCAGTGATTTTGGAGCCCAAAGAAATAAAGTCTGACACTGTTTCTACTGTTTTCCCATCTATTTCCCATGAAGTGATGGGACCAGATGCCATGATCTTCGTTTTCTGAAGGTTGAGCTTTAAGCCAACTTTTACACTCTTCTCTTTTACTTTCATCAAGAGGCCTTTTAGTTCCTCTTCATTTTCTGCCATAAGGGTGGTATCATCTGCATATCTGAGGTTATTGATATTTCTCCCAGAAATCTTGATTCCAGCTTGTGCTTCTTCCAGCCCAGCGTTTCTCATGATGTACTCTGCATATAAGTTAAATAAGCAGGGTGACAATATACAGCCTTGACGTACTCCTTTTCCTATTTGGAACCAGTCGGTTGTTCCATGTCCAGTTCTAACTGTTGCTTCCTGACCTGCTTATAGGTTTCTCAAGAGGCAGGTTAGGTGGTCTGGTATTCCCATCTCTCTCAGAATTTTCCACAGTTTATTGTGATCCACACAGTCAAAGGCTTTGGCATAGTCAATAAAGCAGAAATAGATGTTTTTCTGGAACTCTCTTGCTTTTTTGATGATCCAGCGGATGTTGGCAATTTGATCTCTTGTTCTTCTGCCTTTCCTAAAACCAGCTTGAACATCTGGAAGTTCACAGTTCATGTACTGCTGAAACCTGGCTTGGATAATTTTGAGCATTACAGTTTACTAGCGTGTGAGATGAGTGCAATTGTACAGTAGTTTGAGCATTCTTTGGCATTGCCTTTCTTTGGAATTGGAAAGAAAACTGACCTTTTCCAGTCCTGTGGCCACTGCTGAGTTTTCCCAATTTGCTGACATATTGAGTGCGGCACTTTCACAGCATCATCTTTCAGGATTTGAAATAGCTCAACTGGAATTCCATCACCTCCACTAGCTTTGTTCATAGTGATGCTTTCTAAGGCCCACTTGACTTCATATTCCAGGATGTCTGCCTCTAGGTGAGTGATCTCACCATCCTGATTATCTTGGTCTTGAAGATCTTTTTTGTACAGTTCTTCTGTGTATTCTTGCCACCCCTTCTTAATATCTTCTGCTGCTGTTCGGTCCATACCATTTCTGTCCTTTATTGAGCCCATCTTTGCATGAAATGTTCCCTTGGTATCTCTAATTTTCTTGAAGAGATTTCTAGTCTTTCCCATTCTGTTGTTTTTCTCTATTTCTTTGCATTGATATCTCTGGGACTCTGCATTCAGATACTTGTATCTTTCCTTTTCTCCTTTGCTTATCGCTTCTCTTCTTTTCACAGCTATTTTAATCTTTTATCCAGTAATTCCATTTTGAAGAACTGTCCTACAAATAAATAAACAAAGATTTGAGCAAGGATTAAGTTCAGGGATTTTTCACTGTTGTTTTTGTTCAGTCACTTCATCATGTCTGATGCTTTGTGACGCCGTGTACTGGAGTATGCCAGGCTTTCCTGTCCTTTACTACCTCCCTGAGCTTGCTCAAACTCATGTCCATTGAGTCAGTGATGCTGTCCAACCATCTCATCCTCTGTCATTCCCTTCTCCTTCTGCCCTCAATCTTTCCAAGCATCAGGGTCCTTTCCAGTGAGTTGGCTCTTCACAGCTGGTGGTCAAAATATTGAAGTTTCAGCTTCAGGATCATCCTTCCAGTGAATATTCAGAGTGAATTTCATTGAGGATTGACTGGTTTGATTTCCTTGCAGTCTAAGGGACTCTCAAGAGTCTTCTCCAGCACCACAGTTCAAAAGCCCCATTTCTTCAGTGCTGAGCCTTCTCTATGTTCCAAATCTCACATCTGTACATAACTACTGGAAAAACCATACCTTTGACTATATGGACCTTTGTAGACAAAATGATGTCTCTGCTTTTTAATATGCTGTCTAGGTTTATTATAGTTTTTCTTCCAAGGAGCAAGTGTCTTTTAATTTTGTGACTGTGGTCACCATCTGCAGTGATTTTGGAGCCCAAGAAGATAAAATCTGTCACTGTCTCCACTGTTTCCCCATCTATTTCCCACTTTCCCATGAAGTGATGGGACTGGATGCCATGATCTTAGGTTTTTGAATGTTCAGTTTTAATGCAGCTTTTTCACTCTCTTCTTTCACCTTCATCAAGAGACTCTTTAGTTCCTCTTCACTTTCTCCCATAAGAGTGGTGTCATCTGCATATCTGAGGTTGTGGATATTACTCACAGTAATCTTAATCCCAACTTGTGTGTCATCCAGCTCAGCATTTGCATGGGAACACTGCATCTAAGTTAAATAAGCAGGGTGACAATATACAATCTTGATGTACTCCTCCCCCAATTTGGAACCTGTCTGTTGTTCCATGTCTAGTTCTAACTATTGCTTCTTGACCTGCATAAAGGTTTTGCAGGAGGCAGGTAAGGTGGTCTGATATTCCCATCTCTTTAAGATATTTTCACAGTTTGTCGTGATCCACACAGTCAAAGTCTTTAGCATAGTCAATGAAGCAGAAGTAAATTTTTTTAATTCCCTTGCTTTTTATATGATTGAGCAGATGTTGGCTATTTGATCTCTGGTTCCTCTGCCTTTTATGAATCCAGCTTGCACATCTGGAAGTTCTCGGTTCATGCACCGTTGAAGCCAGGCTTGAAGAATTTGGGGCATAATCTTGCTAGTATATGAAATGAGTGAAATTGTTCAGTAATTTTTAAGTTCACTAGTGAACTTAGTTTTCCAGCAATAAGAGGTTTAGTAAAAATATAGGCTGATAGATACAATAGACTATTATGCAACCAATAAAAATCTTCACACTAATGACATGAGATGTTAATGATAAAATATTTGAAGAACACAATGTACAGTTTTGTATGTGTGCACTTATAAATATGTGTACATCTATACATACATAAATAATGCAAGGATATTTGTCAAAATGTGAACATTGATTTTTCTCCTATTGGAAATTTCAGGGATCATTTTAATCTTATTGATATATTTCTGCATATTTTAAATCTTCAAATATGTAATTATTCTTACAATTAGAATAAAATAAATTGGCGTCATTAAAATGATTTAAAAATAGAATTTAAAAAGCAGATAATAGTGTCCATGATAGAAATGGGGATTTTAACTAGGAAAAGGATGAAAAAGATGCAAGGTGTGTTGGCTGACCTCACATGACTGAGGACTCTCATGTGAAATGGAAGATAAAAAATATTATGAACAGAGTGATATTTATTAACAGATTTTTGGTTGACACAAAAAGCTATTTCCTGTCAGTTAAAATGGTACTTGAAAGAGCACATTCTATTGCAACGCTCATAAAACTCTACCAGCAGTGATTTTATATATATATACACATATATATGTGTATATATATGTATATTTATATGTATATATGTGTGTGTATATATATATATATTTTTTTTTTTAGTCATATATAACATGAAGTCTGGATGGAGTAATTCAGTGTCCCAGGAAAGCCATCAGAGACCCAGACTCCTTCTCTTTTTCCATTCTTTCATTCTCGATTTTTTGGCCTTTGTCATCATATTTGTTACTGCGGTGTCCAGATGTCCACTGTATCTTCAGAAATATTATCCATGTTCCAGGCCCCTACCCCTGCCCCCCCCCCAAAAAAAAGATGAAGAATGGGGAAAAGGCAAAAGAGTATACCACCTTTCTTTATATCAGGATATCCAATATTGTCTAAGAAGTGCTGCCCAGAAAGCTTCCACTTTTAGCTCATTGACCAGGCTATAACATGTCACAGAAATTATACCTTGCAACCAGAAAGTAGCTAGTGAGGACAAGGTTGTCAGGGAGACTGGGTCAGCCAGCCTACAGGGTCTACCTTAGCCATCCTGTAAGGCCATATGCTTCTGCTCACTCTTGCATACAGAAATGCAAGGAAGCCTCATGTGAGTTGGCAGAAGTTCCAAGTTCTTTTAGATTTTAGTCTTTAGAGAATATTATTCTAATCTTACTCTGGTAGAATTGTAGAGTCAGTAAAAAAAACGTAGTAAGAGAGCAGTGACCTGATTCCCTACCTACGGTCAAAGTCAAGTCTGACCAACTATTTTGAAGCTGAAGCAGAGGATGAGGAGTCAGAGTTGCTTGGGACAGTGATGGTGCCATTTTCAAACTGGAAAGTCTAGTGAAGGCACAACATACGGAAAGGAGATGCCTATCACTGAATATCAATACATCATTTTTTTTTTCATTTTAGTTGTTCTAAGACGATGTATTTCAAGTTTATAGTTTCCTGTCCTGAATTGTTGAAACAGTTCCTCTGATTAAAATCGGTAATAGTTTTGTTTTGTTTTGTTTTGTTTTTTCCTATCAGCCATTCTAGGCACAAGGCTTAGAGCCTGTGTGTTTTACAAAGACCTGCCAAAGTACTCTGGACACTGTCTTTAAACTATAAGAATAAAACCAGAAGTTTAAGTTGTTAAAGACTGTCTCTGGAATGTAAAATTATGCCAGTGTTATTAATTATTACATTTATAATTTATTTTTAAATATCAGTAATTGCATTTGTATTGGAGGATTTTTTCCCCAGTTGACAAGAAATTCTAGGTATTCACAAAGCTTGCTTAAAAGAAAATCAGCCAGTTGTTACTAAATGAGAAATTGACACCCAAATAATTTTAAATCAGTTTTTCTAAATCTCTTCCGAAGTTGTATAACAAGAAGCTGTATTTACTATAAGAATTGAGGTAGCAACAGCAGGGAGGGGAATGATATACCATAAATTAAGTCCACTGCTTTTCCTTTTTCCCTTCATTGGTTGGTGGCCACTGAAGCCTCCAAAGAAACCCCTGGTCTAAGGGAAAGAGGTTAAAAAATCACTTTCTGTGAAGTCAGTTTGGAGTGTGGGTCTGGTAACTTTCTGTTTTTCCTATTAATGTTTTCTATTAGCTCAACCTTGTTCAGGATTCTTAATAAATTTCAATATCTTCCAAAAGATAGTGGACGTTTAATATGTATGTATAATCACCCATTCTGCAAAGAGGAGCCTGATTTAAATGAGCTCATCTAATAGACCAGTATAAAATACCAGATCATTTGACTAGAGTGCATGCAGAACTTTGTGATCTATTTAAGTGAATGGTAGTATGCTCTGAATTGGAGACACAGCACATAAACCCCCAGATTAATATCCTCTAATAAACAATGAGTCTGGATGACAACTTTTCAAAATCTATTACATACTAGTAGCCTTGGTTTTGCACAGTTTGCATATTAAACAGATGATAGTAGCGTCTGGGCAGAAATATATTTCTGTTCATGCCAGAATAGAAATCTTTTGATAGTACTTATTGCAGCCAAGAACAGAAGCAACTATGCAATCCCCAGCAAGAAGTCACATGCCGACATTAATTCATGCACAAATAAATCGAGTTTCTGTCCTAATGTGAAGTCCATAAGCTCTAGGGGAAATGCACATGAAAATCCTAGGTAGCTCAGGTTACTAGATCTTGAGGGTTATGTTTCAATTCTGGGCTGGCCAGTGAACTTTACAAGAAGAGACATTGCCTAGAGATGGGAGAGTAAGCCAACCCGCAAGCACCTAAAGAGAACAGGGATGGTGTTCAGTAATGTAAGCTCTGAGCATGACTCAGATGTAGAAGGCTGACTTATCAGATGTATAAGTGACACACAGCTCAGTGGGTTAGCTAATGTGTGGATGACAGAATAGGGATTCAAAAAGATCTCAACAGGGAGAACTGATGAGCTGCAGTTCAGAAGATTAAATTTAATAGGGATAAATGTAAATTCCTGAAGCAACTTCCTTCTCCTGTCTTACTCCCATCCAATTCATTTTCCACGCTGCAGCCTGAGTGATCGTTTTAAAACATAAATCCGATCATGTCAGTTTCTTGCTGAAAATCCCTTAGCAGTGTCCCATTGCCTTGAGGATAAAGACAAAACTCATTAACGTGGCTTCTAAGATTCTCCATGACTGACTCATTTCTTCTCCTACACTCCATCTCTCACTAGTCACCCTCTGTACAGAGGAGTTTTAAGTTCTATGTGTGGGATCCTGTTTTGGCATTTTCATATTTCCTCTGTCCAAACACTAGCTTCATCCATCCCGGTATATCTCCGGGTCTCAACTTAAAGCCATCAGGAAGACTCAGTCTATAAACTAGGTCCAGTCTCTGCATGTCCCATTGCCCCAAATCCCTGAGCATCCTTTCATTCAACAGATATTTATCAAGTGCCTACCATGTACCAATGGGCTTCCCTCATAGCTCAGTTGGTAAAGAATCCGCCTGCAATGCAGGAGACCCCGGTTTGATTCCTGGGTTGGGAAGATCTGCTGGAGAAGGGATAGGCTACCCACTCCAGCTTGCTTCTCTTGTGGCTCAGCTGGTAAAGAATCCGCCTGCAATGTGGGAGACCTGGGTTCAATCCCTGGGTTGGAAAGATCCCTGGGTTGGAGAAGGGAAAGGCTACCCACTCCAGTGTTCTGGCCTGGAGAATTCCATGGACTGTATAGTCCATGGGTTCACAAAGAGTCAGACATGACTGAGCAACTTTCACGTTCACATGTACCAGGCACTGTTCTAGACCCTAAAGACAAAACAGTGAACAAAGCAAAGCCCACATCCACCCGGAACTTTTGTTCTAATTAGGGAAGATGTGAGTGATGAGTGCTTTTAGAAAAATGAATCAAGGTGAAGAAATAGTAACAGAGTTGGGGTTTGTAACAGTTAGGGGCCTCTTACCTTAGCAGCCAGGGAACAGCTCTGTGATGATCCTTTGTAGAGATGCGAGTGAAGGAAGGCATTGAACTACATGGGGGAAGATCCCCCTGATGAGGGCCACACTTGGCATATTTGTGAAACTGCAGTGAGGCCAGGATGAGTGAAATACACTGAGCAAGGAGAGGGCCATGCAGAACAAGGTTGGAAAGACCCCTGCGGACCAGGTCTTGGAGAGTCTAGCAAGTTTTCAGATTTTTTCTAAATGTGATCAGATTGGGAGGCTTTGAGTCAAGAGACTGTCATGATAAGCTTTTCGTTTTGTCTTTTGTCTTATAAGGATTATAATAATTTCTATGTGGAATATAGACAACAGAGACTGAGTACAGAATCCCAGAGTTCACTCGGATTATTACATCTGTCAAGGTGAGAGCTGAAGGTAGCTTTGATGAGGAAGGTTTGCAAAATACTGCATGCCTTATCTGTGGTTAGTTGTATGGTAGAAACCCTGCTGGTGCAGGGCTCAAGACTACCTTGTTCATTTCCACAGTCCACATGCCCAGCACGATGGCCGGCATACCACTGACTCTCTATAAATATCTGTTGGACAAAGATAACAACAGTTAATGTAAAAAGGACTTCAGGATTTTTGTTAACTGTACATGTGATGAACTAACAATTGTCCAGTTTGGCTGCCAAAATCTAATACTGTCTGAGGTTGCATCAAAAAGTTGGCAGGGGGAGGTGAAAAAGAGATGTGAGTCCCAGAAGACACCATGCTGCTTCTACTTTATCCATACTATTGATCTGATCCTACCCCATTTTTCCCTCTCTGTCTTCTAATAATGGTGGCCCTCAGTTGCAAGACCACACACTTGATTCACGTGTGGTTCCCTCTTTTGCTTCATTCCTGTGTTCAAGCAATAAATTCTCTGTGATGTCACTGATTTTTCTTCATTCCTCCCTTTTCTACTGCTGACATTATCAGAACAATAGTCTGTGCCTCTCTTTGGTAGCAATTTCCAGGTGTACAAGACTTGAGACAACTTATGACAGCTCTATTTCTTTCTTTTGAGAGCATCCACAACCATTCTTAAGAGACACCATGTGCTCTTTCTCCGGGTTTGTTATGAAATTCTACTTTAGGTGATAGTGGTGGCTACTGAAATGTGTAGTTCTTGGTGGTAAAACTATTAGCAAAATCTTACCTCTCAGACTCACATAGTAGAAGGAATGTGTGCTTTGAAGTCAGGAACCTTCAGATCCTGGCCATCCCTCTTGCTCACTTTATGACACAACTCCTCTGAGCCTCAGATTCCTCCTCTGCAAAGTGAAGGTAATAGTGTTTACATGGTTTTTATGATGATTAAACAGGATAACATGTATTGAAATGCTTGGCATGATTTCTGACACATATAAGTAGGTAGTAAGTTTTCGTTTCTTTCCTCCTTATCCCTGTTAAAGATAGAATCACTCTATGGAAACATACATTATAAATAGTGGAATGAGAAGTGTGTTTTTCCACTGGTTAATAGTGAATAATGGCCATTTATTGTGTGACTTAAACGGTAGTCTCTGCCCTTTTTTCCCCTATGGTTTAATCAATATTGATTTCTTGCTGAAAACAGAAAAACTTATCAAGGTTCTAGGAAACCTGAGAGTTTCCATAGTCTGAGTAGTGGAAATAGTCCAACCCTAGAGTAGATCCTGAGAATTCATAGGGAGGTAAGTTTCCTGGGAGGGTTCCCACATAGCCATCTTTTTTCTGTCATAGATTAACAAATGAGAGAGAGTGACTTCATAAAACTAACTTGAGGACCTTTGTAACTTGTAAAGATGAGTAAAATAATATCTTTGCCTTCATTCAGGTTGCCCACAAATCAACTTAATACTATGTAGAAAGTGGTACATTTGCTTAGAGGCAAACCTAAAGTGTTTTAGGGAGGACAGAAATAGGATATCCTACAAAGAAGTGGACATGGTGGGGAGCTGGACCCAGGAGAAATATAGTATTTACAAATGAGAGGTTTAAGGCATTTCCAGGTAAGGATAAAGACAGTGGGCAGAAACAAGGAATCATTCTAGAGAAAGTGAATAAAAAGTGAATAGAGGAAAATACAAGGAGAAGGGTTAAAAAAAAAGAGTTCAAACTTGAATTTAAAGACTAAGGAGACTTATTTTCTAGGCAGTTGAATTTAGTGAAAGTCTGGTTATGCGGACTCTTGGAAGGTGGTTCTGTGATGGTTGCTCATGAAGGTCGTGTGTATGCTATCAGGACAGGGGAATAGCCTGGGCCTAGATGTGGTTTCCTTTTAGTCTACCAGCTTAGAGGCATTCTGTTCATGGTCCTGTATTTCAAAAAAATAATTGTTTTTAATTCCTTAAATTCAGCATTGATTCCATGATATCTTTATATAGGAGACAAATGGGTAAACAGATTTTCAAAGGATTATAGTGAAATACTTTCCCACAAAGAAAACTCTCACTCCATATGGCTTTTTTGGTGAATTCTGCTAAGCATTTTGTAGGAGGAAATAATGGGAATTCTATAGAGACATTTCCAGATAAATAAAAAGAAAGGAATGCTTTCCCAACTATAATACCAAAGCCAGACAGGGACACAGAAGAAAGAAAACTTTAGATTGATGTTCTTCATAAACTCGTATAAAATTCTTTTAAAAAATTTGGCAAGTTGAACTCAACAATGTGTAAAAGAAGATTATGATCAAGTAGAGCTTATCTAGAAATGTAAGGTCGGTTTAACATTTGAAATCAATCAGTGTAAGCCACATATTAACAAACTAAAAAAGAAAAATTGTATGATCACATCAGTATACACAGAAAAGTGTGTAACAGAATTCAGTATCATTTAATGAAGGATACAAATTTAAATTATGTTATTTGGGGATGAATTTTTGATAATTTTTTTAAAGTAAGAAAAGTATAAAGGGCAAAATTCAGTATTGTGGTTACATCTGAGTGAGGGTAAGGAGCGAGATTGGAGTGGAGCAGCCGCAAACCTTCAAAGTAAAATAATATTCTTTTCTCAAACTCACTGATTAATAGACTGTGTTTGCTTTATTGTTGTTCTTTGTATCTTAAACATATAAAGATTTTGATGAGTCCGTATTTCATAAAAGCAGTTTTTAAAGGTAGGTTTTCTGTTTTTGTCTGAAATTTTGATGTAGCAAAAATACATCTATTCACTCTATTTACAGCTTTGGAAATTCATAGTTGTCTACTGAAAGGAGTACGCTCTGTGCTAAGTACTCAGTGTTTTTGTTAATGTAATGTGAAATTTTCTGTAAACACAATGAACTTCTCTTTCCAGTGTCATTACCACATGAAGAACAATGGTGAAATTAGTGCCAGCAAGCCCAAAACTAAATGCAAAAGCTCTAATAGCACATTTATTAAAAATGCAAAATGAGTTGTGATTAGACTACCAATTATATTTTTTCTACACTTCACTACTCAAAATTTAAGTAAGTTATATTTATTCTAAACATTTCTACTATGTTGTGGTCATTTTTTAGATCTATCCCAGAATCTAACTCCAGTCACCCTCTTCTGACCTTTCCTTGCTAAGAACATGTCTACAAATTGCACCATAAGAATTTTACTATGTGTCTATACAGTTTTGTCACAACATTTATATAGCCATGTGTATATCTTGATAAACATATTTCACATTCATTGGTCTAGAAGCTTTTGCTGAAAGGATATATCCAAATTGCTGCTTCCTTTCCTTTATCCTTACAAATGATACATTTGTTCACTCAGCAAACATTAAGAATACCTACTAGAGACTGGACATGATTCCATGCTAACAAGGGTAAAAACAAGACACACCCCTTCCTTAAGGTGTTCACAGTTTAATGTGAAACAGAATCATACACAAATAATTGAGGTATGTATAAATTTAGTCCCTAAGTACAAACTGGAGATGTGAGAAGATGATGTGTAAAGATGACATTTGAGTGGAGTCTTAAAGCATGTTTTCCTAGCAGGATAATGGAAGCATTTTTATTATGAGTCAGAAGAAATTGCATGTGCTGTTTATGCATTGTACAGATGCATGAAGTTACGCAGCCTGTTCAAAAACATACCTGTGATATGGTAGCGTGCAGAGCACCTAGCAGAAGTGGTAGGGTGTGAAAGACAGGCTTTATCCATCTTTGAGTACTTGCTTCTTCTGGTGTCCGTGATAAGTTTTTGTGTTCTCTAAGTTGTCTCATATTCTCTGGTAGGGAGCGTTATCTGCATTTTACAGGTAAGTTCAGTAAGAGTGAAAAAGACTGAATCATTAGTCCCTGGACACACATGTAATTATGGGCTTCCCTGGTAACTAGAGACACGAGTTTGATTCCTGTGTTGAGAAGATCCCCTCAGGAAGGAAATGGAAACCCACTCCAGTATTCTGGAAGTTGCCCTATAACATTAGGAGAAAACTTCAGTTGTTGCATTCTGATTAGCTTATTGTCAGAGTAGCAACACAGCTAAGGATGAACAGGGTGCTTTGCAGGCAGCTAACTAAGAGTGATGGTGAGAATATTTGTGTCATTATCCCCTACTGATCACCTAGCCCATTTTTCAGCAGATGCCTTACTTTGTTTTTCTATTTCACTTTTTTTTTTCAAGAATTGGAAGAATTTTTCAACACATAAGAATTTATAGTGCTGAAAACCCAAAAAAGTCTCCCTAAGGAGAAGCAGTATGCCAAATAGTCATCGACATAAGAAAACAGTATAAATTAATGCAGCAATACTTCATGGTTGCGAAGGAGGGAACTTAATTTACAGCTTGAAACAGGTTTGTGTTCCTTAGAAATTCTGGAAGTCAATCAGTGGCACAGAAATTGATCTGCTGAAGGAGAAGAAAATGGATTCTTAATATTAGCAACTACATCATTTTTTTTTAAATTCTGGAGGAACAACTTTTAGAAACAAGTTTATTAGCTATTAAGTAATTATTTAATATTTAGTTACCTAGTAAACTATCCAAAAAAACATATTTATGGCCTCATTAGAAGATGGATTTTTATTGTGCCAAACATCATCTTCAAAACAGCAGTCTCTGTTATGTCAAAGACAGAGAAATCCAAAGTTAAATGAAATAGAGCTGTCTGTGTGAAAGACAAGCATTGCATCATGTTATAGAACTCTGCTTTGCATCAAAGTCTCTCAATATGAAGTAGTGGGAATCTGAACACATTTGCATGTTCCCCATTTGTGACATAGTGTTGGCATTCTCAAAAAGAATAACTGTAGCTGATGGCAATTTTTATCTGAAAAGATTTGTGCATGTTAGCAATATACCATCTTCTGTCAGCATAAGAAGAGCATATGGGGTCCATTAGCTCACCAAATCTGCCACTGTTCTGCAAATTTTTACTAAGCAAGTGAAGTCCCTAATAGTCACTTATGTTATAAAATGCGTATCAAATACTATCAATAAGCAAGGAGATTATTTTCCCCAGTGAGAATGCATTTGAAGTCTATAAGAAGGCTTGACAAAAGAATTAAACACTTTAAGTGATCACCATATTAATATAAATATGTCCTACTGGGAAGCCAGTGTATGTCTTACATGTACTTTAATGTTTGCCACTAAGTTCTCAAAGCACCATATTCTTCACAGATTTTCTTCCCATATTTCCTTTCTTTATGGTATCTCTCACTCTAACAGTGAACCTGGTTGAAATTAACCAAGAGACACTGTGTGTTTATCCACGTTTTAAAATAAGGTTCCATTAGTGATGGGTAGCTGGTAGACCTTTGATTGGCTTCAAAGGTCCACAACCAAAATAACTGGAGACATAGGCTGTCAGATTGCTGTGTTTCCTAAGCAAGTCTTCCTGAACCAGAGGACATGCCAGGAAATTAACAAGCATCCAAACCAAAGAGTGCCTGCCTTATGAAAACCCTTATAACAATTAAATCAAATGGTGTCCATTGATCCTGAGTCGAATGCCAGGAAGCAGGAGCTTAATATAGAAATCCCATTATCTAGAGAAATCTCAAGAGAGGCAAGTCCACAGTGCCCTCTAAATATAAAATAGCAGTTATAATAAAAATATCCGTGAATTTCATCTTCACAAGGACTCAGCATTTCACTGGTACTTCTTCAACCACTATAGTAACTGTTTAGAGTCAGTTCAGTTCAGTTCAGTTCAGTTCAGTAGCTCAGTTGTGTCTGACTCTTTGCGACCCCATGAATCGCAGCACACAAGGCCTCCCTGTCCATCACCAACTCCCAGAGTTCACTCAGACTCACGTTCATCGAGTCAGTGATGCCATCCAGCCATCTCATCCTCTGTCATCCCCTTCTCCTCCCGCCCCCAATCCCTCCCAGCATCAGAGTCTTTTCCAATGAGTCAACTCTTTGCATGAGGTGGCCAAAGTACTGCAGTTTCAGCTTTAGCATCATTCCTTCCAAAGAAATCCCAGGGTTAATCTCCTTCAGAGTGGACTGGTTGGATCTCCTTGCAGTCCAAGGGACTCTCAAGAGTCTTCTCCAACACCACAGTTCAAAAGCATCAATTCTTCAGCACTCAGCTTTCTTCACAGTCCAACTCTCACATCCATACATGACCACTGGAAAAACCATAGCCTTGACTAGACGGACCTTTGTTGGCAAAGTAATATCTCTGCTTTTCAATATGCTTTGATTATGCTTTTACTTTCAGTTATGCTATAATCATAACTTTTCTTCCAAGGAGTAAGCATCTTAATTTCACGGCTGCAATCACCATCTGCAGTGATTTTGGAACCCAAAGAAATAAAGACTGACACTGTTTCCACTGTTTCCCCATCTATTTCCCATGAAGTGATGGGACCGGATGCCATGATCTTCGTTTTCTGAATGTTGAGCTTTAAGCCAACTTTTTCACTCTCCACTTTAACTTTCATCAAGAGGCTTTTCAGTTCCTCCTCACTTTCTGCCATAAGGGTGGTGTCATCTGCATATCTGAGGTTAGTGATATTTCTCCGGGAAATCTTAATTCTAGCTTGTGCTTCTTCCAGTCCAGCATTTCTCATGATGTACTCTGGGATTCCCATCTCTTTCAGAATTTTCCACAGTTTATTGTGATCCACACAGTCAAAGGCTTTGGCATAGTCAGTAAAGCAGAAGTAGATGTTTTTCTGAAACTCTCTTTCTTTTTTGATGATCCAGCAGATGTTGGCAATTTGATCTCTGGTTCCTCTGCCTTTTCTAAAACCAGCTTGAACATCAGAAAGTTCACAGTTCACGTATTGCTGAAGTCTGGCTTGGAGAATTTTGAGCATTACTTTACTAGCATGTGAAATGAGTGCAATTGTGCGGTAGTGTGAGCATTCTCTGGCATTGCCTTTCTTTGGAATTGAAATGAAAACTGACCTTTTCCAGTCCTGTGGCCACTGCTGAGTTTTCCCAATTTGCTGGCATATTGAGTGCAGCACTTTCATAGCATCATCTTTCAGGATTTAAAATAGCTCAACTGGAATTCCATCACCTCCACTAGCTTTGTTCGTGGTGATGCTTTCTAACGCCCACTTGACTTCACATTCCAGGATGTCTGCCTCTAGATGAGTGATCACACCGTTAGTGATTATCTGGGTCATGAAGATCTTTTTTGTGCAGTTCTTCTGTGTATTCTTGCCACCTCTTCTTAATATCTTCTGCTTCTGTTACATCCATACCATCTCTGTCCTTTATCGAGCCCATCTTTGCATGAAACAGTCCCTTGGTATCTCTAATTTTCTTGAAGAGATCTCTAGTCTTTCCCATTCTGTTCTTTTCCTCTATTTCTTTGCATTGATCACTGAGGAAGGCTTTCTTATCTCTTCTTGCTATTCTTTGGAACTCTGCATTCAGATGTTTATATCTTTCCTTTTCTCCTTTGTTTTTCACCTCTTTTCTTTCCACAGCTATTTGTAAGGCCTCCCCAGACAGCCATTTTGCTTCTTTGCATTTCTTTTCCATGGGGATGGTCTTGATCCCTGTCTCCTGTACAATGTCACAGACATCATTCCATAGTTCATCAGGCACTCTGTCTATCAGATCTAGGCCCTTAAATCTATTTCTCACTTCTACTGTATGATCATATGGGATTGGATTTAGGTCATACCTGAATGGTCTAGTGGTTTTCCCTACTTTCTTCAATTTAAGTCTGATTTTGGCAATAAGGAGTTCATGATCTGAGCCACAGTCAGCTCCTGGTCTTGTTTCTATTGACTGTATAGAGCTTCTCCATCTTTGGCTGCAAAGAATATAATCAATCTGATTTCGGTGTTGACCATCTGGTGATGTCCATGTGTAGAGTCTTCTCTTGTGTTGTTGGAAGAGGGTGTTTGCTATGACCAGTGCATTTTCTTGGCAGAACTCTATTAGTCTTTGCCCTGCTTCATTCCATATTCCAAGGGCAAATTTTCCTGTTACTCCAGGTGTTTCTTGACTTCCTACTTTTGCATTCCAGTCCCCTATAATGAAAAGGATATCTTTTGGGGGTGTTAGTTCTAAAAGGTCTTGTAGGTCTTCATAGAACTGTTCAACTTCAGCTTCTTCAGTGTTACTGGCTGGGGCATAGACTTGGATTACTGTGATATTGAATGGTTTGCCTTGGAAATGAATAGAGATCATTCTGTCGTTTTTGAGATTGCATCCAAGTAGTGCATTTTGGACTCTTTTGTTGACCATGATGGCTACTCCATTTCTTCTGAGGGATTCCTGCCCGCAGTAGTAGATATAATGGTCATCTGAGTTAAATTCACCTGTTCCAGTCCATTTTAGTTCACTGATTCCTAGAATGTTGATGTTCATTCTTGCCATCTCTTGTTTGACCACTTACAACTTGCCTTGATTCATGGACCTGACATTCCAGGTTCCTATGCAATATTGTTCTTTACAGCATCGGACCTTGCTTCTATCACCAGTCACATCCACAGCTGGGTATTGTTTTTGCTATGGCTCCACCCCTTCATTCTTTCTGGAGTTATTTCTCCACTGATCTCCAGTAGCATATTGGGCACCTGCTGACCTGGGGAGTTCCTCTTTCAGTATCCTGTCATTTTGCCAAAGAGCAAATAGTACCAGTCCTTGGGTAAAAGTGAAGGATAAGAGAGGGAGCATAATATGCTCGAGAAACTTCAAGGAAGGAAGAAAGGAAGAGGAGAGGGAGGAAGGGAGGCAGACTGAGGAGGAGGGAAAAAGAGAGGTAGGGAGAGAAACAGAAAGGGAGGAAGAGAAAGCAATCTATTATTAGAACAAGACAAGAAAATTTGGCACCTGTTCCATCACCACCCTCTTCCTTGATACTTTTGGTACCTTACTTGCCATTTTGGAATGGAAGACTTTTCCACCGCCAGGCTCACGCATTTTCAGCCTCTTGTAAATAGGCTCTTTGTTTAAAATGACATACCTGTCATATTAATATTGTAACTAATTTTATTCCCATTGCTATGCTATCTAAATAATATGCAAGAAATGACTAGACTTAACCTTCTGCTCTGAGAGAGAACTTTTTAGTAGCTTTAAGGTGGTGTGAGTGATAAAGGAAGTTGAGTATTAATTATAACACTTGTCATTAAAAAAAAAAAGCTTGGTGGTGTATGTAATTTTACCTCATTTTCTCATTTGCTACTGTTATTTAAATCACTTCCCAGCACTAAGCATGTGCATAAAAGATGATTGTTCCCAATTTAACCTTTTAAATAAAATGTATTCTTTTAATTAAGTCATTACAGTTCCCTCCATTTTCTATTATGTTTATTCATTTATCTTCTGTCCTAAAGATAGACATCTGTGTCAGTGAATATTTGGAGAAAGACCCCTAATTTTTATGCCTATCACCCATTTGGATGTTCTACACCATTTTTTGAAATAGTTTGTTAGTGTTCTAAAGAATTTCAAATTGTCAATTAAAATAATAAGTATTCCTACTAAAAATAGTAGATAGTATTCAGCCAAAAAGTTATCATGTTCAGCCTAACATGGCTGGGGAACTTGCAGTACTTATATTGGCTTAGATTTAATGGTATAACTTATGGCTGTTTAAAAAAGATAAAAACAAAAAATAGGATCCTATCCTTGTGTGAATTCCTGATACAGGATGCTCGGGGCTGATGCACTGGGATGACCCAGAGGGATGGTATGGGGAGGGAGGTGCTAGGGGGGTTCAGGATGGGGAACACGTGTATACCTGTGGTAGATTCATGTTGATGTATGGCAAAACCAATACAATATTATAAAGTAATTAGCCTCCAATTAAAATAAATAAATTTATATTAAGAAAAAAGAATAGCTGCATAAAATGAGACCGTATATATATTGCCTTTCTCCGACTACAAAATAAACTCAGAGCCAGATAAACCGAAAGGTGAAACCTGTTGTGAGTGTTGGATTACCGATGAAATGCAGCTGAAAATATCCTGTGCACTGTCTTTTCCTTTATAATCCTAGGCAGGTTAAGTCATACACACCACCAGCATCATCAAGTTCACCACCCTTCCCACTCTCACAGTTTCCATTTATCAAAGGTTTTCATTTGTTGAGAAATATGTACCTGAAACTGTGCTAAGTGATTTTGTAAATGTTTTTCACTCAGTCTTCACAGCTCTTTGTATAGTGTTTTATATTATTTTTCACACTGAGTAAGTGAAGTTTAAAGGAACTTACTAACTTGCCTGGGAAATCTGGAATTTAAGTCACATTTGTTCCATTCTAAGCTATCATGTTATTATGTAACATTATGTAAATGTTTCTATTTAGTTTATTATTACTGATGATTTAATAACTAATATTTATTAAGCAGTTACTATGGGCTGCCCTCGTGGCTCAGATAGTAAAGAATCTGCCTGCAGTGCAGGAGACCTGGATTCGATCCCTGAGTTGGGAAGATCCCCTAGAGGAGGGCATGGCAACCCTCTCCAGTATTCTTGCCTGAAGAATCCCCATGGACAGGAGAGCATGGCGGCCTACAGTCCATGGGGTCACAAAGAGTCAGACATGACTGAGAGTGAGTGACTAAGCACACGTGATCTACATATTCTGCATAAAGTTATACATGTAATATATAATGTTTATTCTAAGCATACCTGGAAAGCAGTATTATCTTCATTTTATAGATGATGAGATTGAGGCACAGATAGGTAAAACAAATTTACCTATGAAGCTCTGGTTTTACATTTATTAATAAATTTAATAAATATATTAAAATAATAAGTCAAGATTTTTATCTCAGATGATTTCTCATCTGTGTAGTGGAAGTGAATTATTTCAGCTTGAATCCATTAAAACTGTAGAATTCTGAACATGTTAAACAAAATTATAGCTAACACTGTTAATATTGATCATGATAGAAAGTTTCTATTCATAAGATGTATTCTAATTAAAAAGGTAATAGAATTCTAACATAAGAGTGTTTGTCAGGGCTTTTCTTACATTTAATTTAGATTGTCAATAATTTGGAAAATATAACTCTTCTATGTGATTAAAAGTGCTTTGTTTAAGCCTTGGCTCCTCCACTTATGAGGTGTGCCTCAGTTTCTTTATCTGTAAAGATAATGACAACAATCATCAAAGGTTACTGTGAGCATTAAATGAATTAATAGATATAAAAGGTAGAGGGTAGAACTTGTATACCATAAGTGCTAAGTATTAGCTACTAGTAGTATTTTTTTAATCATCATCCTTGCTTTCCACTATTTGTTCCATTTATACAATAGATTCCCCTGTAAGTTTTTTCAGAACTGGGTAAGACAGAATTTGGCCCGCAATTGGAGCCTGATACATAGGGAGGGATTGGCATCTCCTACTGGAAGCATGAAATCTAACACGATTTTTAAGCAAGTTAGTACCAGGGTAATCACAAACATGTAATGTTTTTATCTAGAAAATAAAGAAATGCTTAGGAAAAGAGGACCAGGTGGGTGTGGGAAGATTTATGAAAATTTTTGTATAGTGACTGGATCAGTGAAATAGACTGAATGTTATAGGTAAAGGAAGGAGAAGCCTATTTCTCTGAGACCAATTGAATGTTTGGGGAAATGAAGGTGATCTTTCTGTTAGCAAACTCCCCCTTGCTTTGCGTCTACCCTTGAGCCACCAGAGTTTCACAGACTAATGTAGACTATAACACGTGGTGAATACTGAATGGCTGTTGTTGAATATTGAGGTGATAATCCATGTAGAGTTGCCTAAGGATTAAGAACACTTTGATTCTATGTTCATGAGAGACACTGGTTAGTGGCTTTCATAGACTTTCTTTGCTTGATATTATATCAGGGTAATGCCAGCCTCACAATGAGTTAGGTAATGTTACCTCCTGTGAATTTTCTGAAAGAATTTCTGGAGAATTGGTAGTATTTCTTCCTAAATTTTTGGTTGAATTCATCAAGGCAGTCATCTGGGTCTAGAGGTTTCTTTCTCAGAAAGTTTGAACTACAAATCCATTTTTTTAAAAAAACTAACAAGCTATGGAGCTATTATGTTATCTCTTCTTATATAAGCTTTAGTAATTTGTGTCTTTCAAAATCATATCATTTCATGAGAGCTATGTTCGCTTACATTTTTACTCACTGCTGAAGCAATGTCCTTCTTCCTATTCTAATGGATGCCCCTAAATTATGAAGTTTTTCACTCTGGGTATTGGGAAGGGGAACTTTATTCCCAGCCCTTATGAGAACTGCAGGCACTGTGTTCTTTCCCCTTTGGGTAGTTCTTGCCCAGGTGTTGGGTAGTTTCCTCATATCATGTGATCATTCAGTTCAGTTCAGTTCAGTTGCTCAGTCATGTCCAACTCTTTGCGACCCCATGAATTGCAGCACGCCAGGCCTCCCTGTCCATCATCAACTCCCAGAGTTCCCTCAAACTCACGTCCATCGAGTTGATGATGCCATCCAGCCATCTCATCCTCTGTCATCCCCTTTTCCTCTTGCCCCCAGTCCCTCCCAGCATCAGAGTCTTTTCCAATGAGTCAACTCTTCACATGAGGTGGCCAAAATACTGCAGTTTCAGCTTTAGCATCAGTCCTTCCAAAGAACACCCAGGACTGATCTCCTTTAGGATGGACTGGTTGGATCTCCTTGCAGTCCAAGGGACTCTCAAGAGTCTTCTCCAACACCACAGTTCAAAAGCATCAATTCTTCGGCGCTCAGCTTTCTGCATAGTCCAACTCTTACATCCATACATGACCACTGGAGAAACCATAGCCTTGACTAGACGGACCTTTGTTGGCAAAGTAATGTCTCTGCTTTTGAATATGCTATCTAGGTTGGTCATAACTTTCCTTCCAAGGAGTAAGTGTCTTTTAATTTCATGGCTGCAGTCACCATCTTCAGTGATTTTGGAGGCCCCAAAAACAAAGTCTGACACTATATCAAGACCATCCCCATGGAAAATAAATGCAAAAAAGCAAAATGGCTGTCTGGGGAGGCCTTACAAATAGCTGTGAAAAGAAGAGAAACAAAAAGCAAAGGGAGTAAAGGAAAGATATAAGCATCTGAATGCAGGGTTCTGAAGAGATAAGAAAGCCTTCCTCAATGATCGATGTAAAGAAATAGAGGAAAACAAGAGAATGGGAAGGACTAGAGATCTCTTCAAGAAAATTAGAGATACCAAAGGAATATTTTATGCAAAGATGGGCTCAATAAAGGACAGAAATGGTATGGACCTAACAGAAGCAGAAGATATTAAGAAGAGGCGGCAAGAATACACAGAAGAACTGTACAAAAAAGATCTTCACAACCCAGATAATCAGGATGGTGTGATCACTCACCTAGAGGCAGACATCCTGGAATGTGAAGTCAAGTGGGCCTTAGAAAGCATCACTACGAACAAAGCTAGTGGAGGTGATGGTATTCCAGTGGAGCTATTTCAAATCCTGAAAGATGATGCTATGAAAGTGCTGCACTCAGTATGCCAGCAAATTTGGAGAACTCAGCAGTGGCCACAGGACTGGGAAAGGTCAGTTTTCATTCCAATCCCAAAGAAAGGCAATGCCAGAGAATGCTCAAACTATCGCACAATTGTACTCATCTCACACGCTAGCAAAGTAATGCTCAAAATTCTCCAAGCCAGGCTTCAGCAATATGTGAACCGTGAACTTCCAGATGTTCAAGCTGGTTTTAGAAAAGGCAGAGGAACCAGAGATCATGTGATCATTAGCAATTAATTAAATACCTGTAGGGATCCTCTGCAGATCTCAGAAAGAATTCTGTATACCTCTCTTCTTTCTAATTCTCTGGCCTAAACTCTGTCTGCCCTGGTTTTCTCTGGATTTCCAGCTTCGCATCCACAGACTGATATATGCCTGGGCTCTGCCTGTGTCTCCCTTCCTACACCGCAACCTGAAGACTTTCTCCAGACAGTAAACTGGAGCAATTTTAGGAATCACCCTACTTGTTTTCCATCTCTAGAGACTCACTGTCCTCTGTTGCCTGATGAAGATCTTATCTTTTGAATGCCATTGTTTCATGTTATATTTATTTTTAAATACATTCTTCAGAAGGAATTGTAAATTTGCTCCCTTTGGTCCACTTTGACCAGATACAGAAATTTGATCCTTGGGGATTTAACGTATATATTGCTGTTATGCGCAAAGTGTCTTATTATATATTATACAGCTCCAGATCCTTGAGTTTAATTTCTGTTTTTGTGGCTACAGAAACAACAGTCCAGTTAAAATAAGTGAAAATATTAAAACAATTCAAAAGAATGAAATTCTATTCACAGAAGATTTAATGAACATATATTTCTTCATAACTGTCTTTAAAATACCAACCAGTAGAAATGAGATGCCCCAGGCAGGCTGGGGAAACTTTTTTCTCAAATCTTTGCCAGTAAAAGATTTCACATATTACTAATCTATATTAATTTATTGTTCAAAAACTGGCTGATTTACAAGCCGATCTGATCCTCATCTCTCTTATTTCTTTGCAGTGCCAGATGAAAGCAAAGTCCATTCATTGGCTGGACACAAATCGGGTAAGAAATTCCTTGTCAGTGACTTTATATTCTCCTTCCTGGAAATCTCTGGCTGTGTTTGAGTAGTAGTTGGAACCTGTTTCCATCCACTTGTCACTGAAAGGCTTGCTCATTAATACATGAGATGTCTCTGACTTCCACAAAGATGAATTATTGCTTGGCTGTCTCAATAGTAGCATAATGTATGCTGACTCAAATGTTTAAGAAGGAAGAAAGGTTTCCAAAAAATAATTATAAAACCAAAATCTTTAACCTGTACACCAGCTGAACACTTGCAGTCACAAAAAATTACGAAGTAACACCAGCTGAACACTTGCAGTCACAAAAAATTACGAAGTAAACTCAAGAAAGTTTGAATTTTTTTTTCTGTGATGATTATCACATTTTTAAAGTAGCAGGACAAAGACGTTCCAGAATAAGGAAAATGTGGCCATTTCTTCCTTCTCAAAAAGGAATCATCTTTCTACCTGTCATCAAACGGGACTGGGCCTGAGATGATTGTATTCTCTTTCTTTTGATTCATGTATGAGCTCCCTGGGGGTGCCCTAACAAGTCCGTAAGGTAACAAGTCCGTAAGGATCTCTGAGGGTCTTCAGGCTCTTTCTGTATTTTGTGTGAGATAACTTCAGGTCTAAAATCCAAGCTTTCCCTTCATTGCCAAGTGACCTACCTTCTATTCCTTTGCACTGCCTTTAGCATCATTTATTCACATTATTTGAAAACACTTTAAGCTAGTAAGTACAGCAGTAATCCCTTTCCTATAAGGGTGCATTATTTGTGGGGATAGTATCCATTTTGCTCTTAGAAATACCGCACTAAACAACAGGAGGGTTATGATGTGTTGGCATCCCTTCGTTTTTGAAACAAAGAAGTTGTTCCCGTCACCAAGTATCTCCTATGTTTATGGGCCAATTATGTTCTCAGCAGTAAGTGGCCTTGATGCCTCATTACTTCCATCATGTTCCAGGGCAAGATTATGATTTTTTTTCCCTTTTCTTCTTTCTCTAAATTCACTAGTGATAACAGCAGGAAAGGGCTGGTTCGCAACTGTTAGATGTTTTCTTTTCTGCCCCTTCTAATAAAGAGCCTAAGAGGTTAGATCACTGTGAAAGAAAAGATTTCTGTAGGAGTGATAAATTGCCACATGCCGCTTGTTCCCATCTTCTTCGTCCATTAAACTCTCTACCATGGGAAATATTTTTAGGAGTCCGAGAAAGAAGTTCCCATGACCAGGGAACTCCCAAGGATAGTCTACATTTTGTTCATCTTAAATGCCTGTTACTACTTGTCCTTGGGCTTCCCTGGTGGCCCAGTGATAAAGAATCTGTCTGCCAATGCAGGAGATACAGGTTCAATCCCTGGGTTGGGAAGATTCCCTGAAGAAGGAAATGGCAACCCACTCCAGTTTTCTTGCCTGGGAATTCCCATGGACAGAGGAGCCTGGCAGGCAACAGTCTATGGGGTTGCAGAGAGACAGATACAACTTAGCAGCTAAACAACTGCTTGTCCTTAGTTCTCTTACACATATTAATACTTGAAGATATAAACTCTTCTGTGAACTGAGATGCACTTCAGTGTAAGAAGAGGAAGCATTTTTTAAAGAATGTTTATCAACCTGATTTTTGAAAACAACTGAATAATAAATGTTCTGCTTTTTTTCCAGGAAATCAAATATTATTCTAATCTTACTTTGTTTCCAAACAAATTACTGTTAGCTAATAACTAAAAATTATTGTCACAATAATTTTATGTGCAAACATTAATTTTAAATGCAAACATTATCTGAGTATATTGTTATAGTATTTTAAGTAAATTTAATGGTATTTTTTTATGTAGTATGAAATAAAGATATTAGTAAAGAAGTACTCTAAACATGGAATAATCTTCCAAATTGAAAGAAAATGGCAAAAAAGGCATAATTTTAAAACTCTCAGTCAGATTAATTATGAGCTTCACATGGCAGCTTTATTTTAGCTGATAATAGAAATATTACTAATGATCTTCATATCCCATGAAGCAAACTGTTTTAAAGAAGATTTTCATTACTGATGAGCTATTATTACAATATCCACTATTCTTATAGTTTAAGTACTTTTTTATCCTATCACAGCATCATCAATTCTTTCATTGGCTCTCTGTGGAACCTGGGCAACTGCTGAAAACAACCAGAAACTTGATAATTTTGAATGCAAAGTGGCATACAATTAAACACAATAAAGAGAGCTAACCAATCACCTAAAATTGTGTGCTGTAGAGTTCCAGTAAATGAGAGCACTCTATAAAACATTAGAGACAGTACTGAGAGAACAAAAAGCAGCCTTAAAGAAAAAAATGCTACTAAAGTCTTGAATTATAGTAATCCTCAAGAATTCATCCTTCCCATAAAGAGCAGCTCTCGTCATCGGCTGCACTTGGGTAGAACATTTCCCATGAGGCCCTGGTGGTACCAGCAGTAACAACAGTGAAAGAGAATTAAGGGTCCTTTTGATTCTGGCAACTTCTTTCTGTCATTTTTAACATTCTCCAAATACAGAGCTGTATTCTCCATCTGCTACAGTCTAGACTACTAAGCAAGTTGCCAGTTTGGATTGTAATGTATAATGTTGCCTAATCATTTACACTTATCTTGCCAATGTCAGCTTCTTTTTGTTTTATCTTTCCCTTCCCCTAATCCTTCCTCCAGAATTTTCGGGTGACAAAGTAGTGTCTCTTTTACTAAGAAGAAAGAATATCTCTCTCTCTGTCTCTTTTTAATTATAGAAATGTGGACAGCTTTCATACTGTCCAAGACCATCAGGAAGTTAAATTGTATGTGCTGACCTAAATCTATCATCCATCCTCTTATTTGGGATGATATTCAACATTCTAATAAATTCATCTGAGTTAAAATTTCTTCTGAGTCAGCTACTTAGTGGGTAGAGAGCCGTTTCGTGCCAAGTTCCATCTGTTGGCCTGGCTTGGGTACTTCCCAAGTTTGTGACAGTATTTTTGGCACCCTTTCCTTGGCTTATACTTTAAATGGTTGATCCCTCAGAGCTTAGATCAAATCAAAGTCTTAGGTAAGATAAATCTTTCTAACATTTTTGGCCCAAAATATAGTATTCCCTCACCTCTTCTGGAGTCAATCCAGTATTCTAGAGACCTCTCTAATAATCTACCTCAGGGGCTTTCCCTTGGCAGTGCCTTGCATCTCACACCTTGGCAAGGAAAATGCCAGGCTGGTACTCCTGTTTATAATCTTATGAGATCCTCCTCCACATATGAGAGGCATTAATACTTACGGGATGGTGAGACTTACTCAGAGAAGTTAGGAACAAAATGCTTTTTGTTTGGTTCCCTTAAGAAAAAAGTCATAAGTTTTAGAGAGTCTTAGAAAACCGAAAAGCTGTCTTTCACCTTTTCCCTTAACAGTCTCACTAATTTAATTCTGACAAAACTCAAGTCCTAGCAATGCGGGGAGGGATATAACTTCAGCAAAATGTATATTTTAAATAATAAAACCATTTTTTTAAATGACAAACATTCAGAGGGAACATTAGAATCCAGAGAAAATGACATCAAATTTGTTATAGCTTTAAAAAAAATTGTGCTTTGATTTTGGCTATACACAGACTCAGACAGTATATCTGAGAAGGAATCCTTTTTTTTGCCCAATTTACTGAAGTGACACTGAAACCAATAGTTTAGTGCTCCTCAGCATTCAGACAGAAAGCGCTTATAAATTTTACTTTTTTAAAACTGTGCCTTCATATTATTTTGTTTTGATTTACTGCTTAGAATGGTTTTAATATGTATTGACTGTCTGCAGAGATCCTTGCTGACCCAGCTCTTTGAGATGATGCAGTGCTGAAGAAGGCCGATGAGTCCTTCTTTATGAGCTCTGACATATTAATTAGCAAAATGGACTAAAAAGCTTTCCTATTTCTATTTTAATTTCTTATAGTCTCAAACACCTGTCTATACAGCTGTAAAACAGGCCAGTCTGTAAAAGTAATGGTTGGCAGCTAGTGCAGACCTTTTCTGAGCTGAGTTTATCAATTAATGAGCAAGTATTCATTAACAATCTAGGGGGAATAGTTCCAGATGAGATGCCTTGCAACCACTAAGGACAGTTGGTACACACATTGCTGTTGAAGAAGCTGAAGCTCAATACATAAGTCCTTGTTCTTCCAGTTGGTAACTCTTGGGGTTAAGATATAAATCCAGGTATGGTATGGAAGATGCCATGCATTGGCCATTTTATTTTCCACCAGCTTATGCCTAATACCTCACCATCTCAAGAACTGAGAAAAATACAGGAGTAAGACACAGTCTAGTTGGAAGGCATGACACACATGTCAAAATACCCATAAATCCTTACTTTACCTTTTTTAACTTCAACTAGCTGAACTGGGAACACAACAGGTATAACTTCTCTATGGCAATTCATTGAGCAGAAGAATATCTAATCTTGATAATTTGTGCATTCTTTTTTCTGCATGTATGTATACATGTGAATGTGTGGGTGAAGTGAAGAGATATGTGAGAGAAAATATGCATGTGATGTACATGCATTATGCATATTTATAGCAAATGTATGTGTGATATATCTTATAGCAGATGCTGAGAGCTTAATATGCAAGTTGCTAACTTGATAGATCATACATTCTGCTTTAAATGCATTATGTGTAAACTTCAAATCTAGAATGTTAGAATATAGCTAAAGAAATTGCTGGATCTTTGTGAAAGAACAGATAAAACATAAGATGACTGGATAGTCACTTTAATATAAGAGTAGTGGGCTATTAAATGACATTCCATAAATTATGTTTAGTCTTATAGGATTTCATACTTTTATTGAATATCTAAGTTAAAATATGCATTTAAAATTTGTGACGCCAACCGTAGTCATTTTTCATGTTTGAGTCTTCTAATTGAATTACTTCTTTTTATTACTTTTCATTGCTATTGTTGATGAGGAAATAAAATCTTGGAGTAAGTGGGCAGTGGACTTGAACTATCTTTCTTTCCTCATCAGTTGGTTGAAGTAATATTGCATGCTTATTTGGGGTATTTATTTCTAAGCTTTTGTCATGTGCTATGTTGGATAACTATAGCTTTAGACAAAGAAATGCATATATTTCCTACATGTGTCTGCTTTGGTTTGCATTTCCATGGGATATAGGATGTTATCATTAAGGAAAATAATGATAGCATCTAGGATCTTTTTCTATGGAAACTTGATTATGGAGCAACACTGTATCTCCTATACTCCTAAACTGTTAGTGGTTTATCTCTAAAATTCAATGAATCAAAGCAAATTATAAAGAAATATATCAGGAGATAAGATGATTTTGCGTTTGAATATGGTGTTGCTGCTGCTAAGTCACTTCAGTCTATGCAACCCCATAGACAGCAAACCACCACCTCCCCTGTCCCTTGGATTCTCCAGGCAAGAATACCAGAGTGGGTTGCCATTCACGTCTCCAATGCATGAAAGTGAGAAGTGAAAGTGAAGTCACTCAGTCGTGTCCTACCCTCAGTGACCACATGGACTGCAGCCTACCAGGCTCCTCCGTCCATGTGATTTTCCAGGCAAGAGTACTGGAGTGGGGTGATATTGCCTTCTCCGGAATACAGTTTATGTGTGTACAAGTAAGATGGTAGGTGTTGCAAGAGGGCATCAGAGGGCAGACACACTGAAACCATACTCACAGAAAACTAGTCAATCTCATCACACTAGGACCACAGCCTTGTCTAACTCAATGAAACTAAGCCATGCCCGCGGGACAACCCAAAACGGGTGGCTCATGGTGGAGAGGTCTGACAGAATGTGGTCCACTGGAGAAGGGAATAGCAAAGCACTTCAGTATTCTTGCCTTCAGAACCCCATGAACCATATGAAAAGGCAAAATGATAGGATACTTAAAGAGGAACTCCCCAGGTCAATAGGTGCCCAATATGCTACTGGAGATCAGTGGAGAAATAACTCCAGAAAGAATGAAGGGGTGGAGCCAAAGCAAAAACAATACCCAGCTGTGGATGTGACTGCTGATAGAAGCAAGGTCCGATGCTGTAAAGAGCAATATTTCATAGGAACCTGGAATGTCAGGTCCATGAATCAAGGCAAATTGTAAGTGATCAAACAAGAGACGGCAAGAGTGAACGTCAACATTCTAGGAATCAGCGAACTAAAATGAACTGGAATGGGTGAACTTAACTCAGATGACCATTATATCTACTACTGAGGGCAGGAATCCCTCAGAAGAAATGGAGTAGCCATCATGGTCAACAAAAGAGTCCAAAATGCACTACTTGGATGCAATCTCAAAAACGACAGAATGATCTCTGTTCGTTTCCAAGGCAAACCATTCAATATCACAGTAATCCAAGTCTATGCCCCAACCAGTAACGCTGAAGAAGCTGAAGTTGAATGGTTCTATGAAGACCTACAAGACCTTTTAGAACTAACACCTCAAAAAGATAACCTTTTCATTATAGGGGACTGGAATGCAAAAGTAGAAGGTCAAGAAACACCTGGAGTAACAGGAAAATTTGCCCTTGGAATATAGAATGAAGCAGGGCAAAGACTAATAGAGTTCTGCCAAGAAAATGCACTGGTCATAGCAAACACCCTCTTCCAACAACACAAGAGAAGACTCTACACATGGACATCACCAGATGGTCACCACCGAAATCAGATTGATTATATTCTTTGCAGCCAAAGATGGAGAAGCTCTATACAGTCAACAGAAACAAGACCAGGAGCTGACTGTGGCTCAGATCATGAACTCCTTATTACCAAATTCAGACTCAAATTGAAGAAAGTAGGGAAAACCACTAGACCTTTCAGGTATGACGTAAATCAAATCCCTTATGATTTACAGTGGAAGTGAGAAATAGATTTAAGGGCCTAGATCTGATAGCATGCCTGATGAACTATGGAATGAGGTTTGTGACATTGTACAGGAGACAGGGATCAAGACCATCCCCATGGGAAAGAAACGCAAAAAAGCAAAATGGCTATCTGGGGAGGCCTTACAAATAGCTGTGAAAAGAAGAGAAGCAAAAAGCAAAGGAGAAAAGGAAAGATATAAGCATCTGAATGTGGAGTTCCAAAGAATAGCAAGAAGAGATAAGAAAGCCTTCTTCAGTGATCAATGCAAAGAAATAGAGGAAAAGAACAGAATGGGAAAGACTAGAGATCTCTTCAAGAAAATTAGAGATACCAAGAAAATATTTCATGCAAAGAAGGGCTCGATAAACGACAGAAATGGTATGGACGTAACAGAAGCAGAAGATATTAAGAAGAGGTGGCAGGAATCCACAGAAGAACTGTACTAAAAAGATCTTCAAGACCCACATAATCACAATGGTGTGATCACTCACCTAGAGCCAGACATCTTGGAAAGTGAAGTCAAGTGGGCCTTAAAAAGCATCACCACGAACAAAGCTAGTGGAGGTGATGGAATTCCAGTTGAGCTCTTTAAATCCTGAAAGATGAAGCTGTGAAAGTGCTACACTCAATATGCCAGCAAATTGGGAAAACTCAGCAGTGGCCACAGGACTGGAAAAGGAAACTTTTCATTCCAATCCCAAAGAAAGGCAATGCCAAAGAATGCTCAAACTACCACACAATTGCACTCATCTCACATGCTAGTAATATAATACTCAAAATTCTCCAAGCCAGGCTTCAGCAATACGTGAACCATGAACTTCTTGATGTTCATGCTGGTTTTAGAAAAGCACAGGAACCAGAGATCAAATTGCCAGCATCCACTGGATCATCAAAAAGCAAGAGAGTTTCAGAAAAACATCTATTTCTGCTTTACTGACTATGCCAAAGCCTTTGACTGTGTCAATCACAATAAACTGTGGAAAATTTGAAAGACATGGGAATACCAGACCACCTGACCTGCCTCTTGAGAAATCTGTATGCAGGTCAGGAAGCAACAGTTAGAACTGGACATGGAACAACAGATTGGTTCAAAATAGGAAAACGAGTACGTCAAGGCTGTATATTGTCACCTTGCTTATTTAACTTATATGCAGAGTACGTCATGAGAAACACTGGACTGGAAGAAACACAAACTGGAATCAAGATTCCCGGGAGAAATATCTATAACCTCAGATATGCAGATGACACCACCTTATGGCAGAATGTGAAGAGGAACAAAAAGGCTCTTGATGAAAGTGAAAGAGGAGAGTGAAAAAGCTGGCCTAAAGCTCAACATTCGGAAAACGAAGATCATGGCATCTGGTCCCATCACTTCATGGGAAATAGATGGGGAAACAGTAGAAACAGTGTCAGACTTTATTTTTTTGGACTCCAGAATCACTGCAGATGGTGACTGTAGCCATGAAATTAAAAGACACTTACTCCTTGGAGGGAAAGTTATGACCAACCTAGATAGCATATTCAAAAGCAGAGACATTACTTTGCCGACTAAGGTTCATCTAGTCAAGGCTATGTTTTTTCCAGTGGTCATGTATGGATGTGAGAGTTGGACTGTGAAGAAGGCTGAGCACTGAAGAATTGATGCTTTTGAAATATGGTGTTGGAGAAGACTCTTGAGAGTCCCTTGGACGGCAAGGAGATCCAACCAGTCCATTCTGAAG
This sequence comes from Capra hircus, assembly GCF_001704415.2. Taxonomy (NCBI): domain Eukaryota; kingdom Metazoa; phylum Chordata; class Mammalia; order Artiodactyla; family Bovidae; genus Capra; species Capra hircus. Next base: position 42,357,921 of record NC_030809.1, on the reverse strand, counting down.
GAGATCAACCCTGGGATTTCTTTGGAAGGAATGATGCTAAAGCTGAAACTGCAGTACTTTGGCCACCTCATGCGAAGAGTTGACTCATTGGAAAAGACTCTGATCCTGGGAGGGACTGAGCGCAGGAGGAGAAGGGGATGACAGAGGATGAGATGGCTGGGTGGCATTACTGACTCAATAGATGTGAGTCTGAGTGAACTCCAGGAGTTGGTGATGGACAGGGAGGCATGGCGTGCTGCGATTCATGGGGTCTCAAAGAGTCGGACTCGACTGAGCAACTGAACTGAACTGAACTGAAATAGAGACTACTTTTTTTTTTTTATTAATTACCTTTCAAAATTATTTCTGTTCCACTCATGTTTTTTAAACACCCACTCTGTAACAGGTATTCTGTTGTGTGCTGGAGATACAAAGTGACATATGTCACAAAAGAACTGCTTCCATAGTAAGATCTGAAAGATAAATAGAAATTGGGGAATAAAAAAGTCAGTGAACTAACACATTTCAGGCACATGGAAGGTTATGAAAACGTGAAACATCATGATGTGTTCAAGAAACTGTAAGCAGTGGCATGGCAGGAGTGCACAGGGGAGAGGGACAAGCCAGGAGGTAAAGAAGCTGGCAGAGATTAGATCACAGGGAACTCCTACCAAATGGAAGTGTGAATTTGACTCTGCAGGCTAAATAGATTAAAGGAGGGGAGCGGTCAGTTTTATAGCATAATGATATCACTCTGTTGGTTGTGGGGACTTGAAAGGATTTTAAAAAGGGGGAGAGTCAAGAATAGTAGGAGACCATTTCAGTAGTCCAGGTAAGAGATGATGTGGGTATAAAGTTAAGTGATTAAATGGAGGAAAGAAAAGTAAGAATAATTTAGAGAATAAAACCTAGAATTCTGATTGTTTTTATTTGTTTGTTTTTGGTGTTTGTTTTGTTTTTAATCAAACTGAGAGAGAGGGTCCAATGAGATACTCAGTGTGTCAGTTGTTGCTATAACCACACTGTGTAATACCAGCTAAGCCACAAGGGAAGCCCAAGAATACTGGAGTGGGTACCCCATCCCTTCTCCAGGGGATCGTCCCAACCCAGGAATCAAACCCAGGTCTCCTGCATTGCAGGCAGATTCTTTACCAGCTAAGCTACCAGGGAAGCCCATAAAACCAACAGGAAACATTTATTTCTTCATCATGTATCTTCAGGTGGACTAGGAGTTACAGATCTCAGAGTGTTTGACTGGGTTTGGCTCCAGTCTGTAGTTCAGGTCAAGGTTTACTTCCTGTGTCTCTTATCCTCCTTGGACCAGTGGTTTCCTGAGGCAGGTACTTTTGATAACAGTGATAAGATGTAAATAGAGAGGGAACCCATAGGCTCTGTGCCAGTGTTCATGTGTTAATGATGAGAGAGTGAAGGTGATGGAGAGAATGATAAGAAGAGTAGAGGGGAAAAAAGCAGGATGCATGAGCTCCCAAGGAGACAGGATATTATATAAGGGTAGAGGGAAAAGGCAATGGCACCCTACTCCAGTACTTGGAGAAGGCAATGGCACCCGACTCCAGTACTGTTGTCTGGAAAATCCCATGGACGGAGAAGCCTGGTAGGCTGTGGTCCATGGGATCGCAAAGAGTCAGACACAACTGAGCGACTTCACTTTCACGTTTCACTTTCCTGCACTGGAGAAGGAAATGGCAACCCACTCCAGTGTTCTTACCTGGAGAATCCCAGGGACAGGGGAGCCTGGTGGGCTGCCGTCTATGGGGTCGCACAGAGTTGGACACGACTGAAGTGACTTAGCACAGGGAAATGTACCTGAAAATGTAAACAAGAAATAAGGAGACAGCTGAGTCTCTTCTCAGCCCTGACTTGTATAATATGGGTGAGAAAGAACAGTTGCAAATAAGGCCTGCAGGAGAGGCAGAATTCTTAGTGGAAAGCTAGATGTCAATGAAGGCTAAAATCAGGGGTATTCCCATGGGGTAAAGGTGGAAACAGTACAGATTTTATTTTCTTGGCCTCCAAAATGTCGACTATAAAAAAAGATGTACAACTTGAGAGTTGCTAGTTAAGTTTTATCTGGGACAAAATGAGGACTACAGCCCATGCGGCAGGATCTCAGATAGCTCTGAGAGACTGTCCCAAAGTGGAAGTGGGGGAAAGTCAATGTATAAGGTTTTGGTGAAAGGGGAGTTCAGTGCCATGAAGCACTCATTTTACAAAAGTTTTCTGTTAGTCATGAGGATCTGCTGTCACCATGAAAGGATTTCAGTTCAGTACAGTTCAGTCGCTCAGTCGTGTCCGACTCTTTGCGACCCCACGAATCGCAGCATGCTGTGCCTCCCTGTCCACCTGTCCATCACCAACTCCCGGAGTTCACTCAAACTCAGGTCCATCTAATCAGTGATGCCATCCAGCCATCTCATCCTTTATTGTCCCCTCTCCTCCTGCTCCCCATCCATCCCAGCATCAGGGTCATTTCCAATGAGTCAACTTTTCGCATGAGGTGCCCAAAGTACTGGAGCTTCAGCTCCAAAGAACATCATTCCTTCCAAAGAACATCCAGGACTAATCTCCTTCAGAATAGACTGGTTGGATCTCCTTTCAGTCCAAGGGACTCTCAAGAGTCTTCTCCAACACCACAGTTCAATTCTTCAGCGCTCAGCTTTCTGCACAGTCCAACTCTCACATCCATACATGACCACTGGAAAAAACATAGCCTTGACTAGACGGACCTTTGTTGGCAAAGTAATGTCTCTGCTTTTGAATATGCTATCTAGGTTGGTCATAACTTTCCCTCCAAGGAGTAAGTGTCTTTTAATTTAATGGCTGCAGTCACCATCTGCAGTAATTTTGGAGCCCAAAGAAATAAAGTTTGACACTGTTTCCACTGTTTCCCCATCTATTTCCCATGAAGTGATGGGACCGGATGCCATGATCTTAGTTTTCTGAATGTTGAGCTTTAAGCCAACTTTTTCACTCTCCTCTTTCACTTTCATCAAGAAGCCTTTTAGTTCCTCTTCACTTTCTGCCATAAGGGTGTTGTCATCTGCATATCTGAGGTTATTGATATTTCTCCTGGCAATCTTGATTCCAGCTTGTGCTTCCTCCAACACAGCGTTTCTCATGATGAACTCTGCATAGAAGTTATATAAGCAGGGCGACAGTATACAGCCTTGACATACTCCTTTTCCTATTTGGAACCAGTCTGTTGTTCCATGTCCAGTTCTAACTATTGCATCCTGACCTGCTTATAGGTTTCTCAAGAGGCAGGTCAGGTGGTCTGGTTTTCCCATCTCTTTCAGAATTTTCCACAATTTATTGTGATCAACATAGTCAAAGGCTTTGGCATAGTCAATAAAGCAGAAATAGATGTTTTTCTGGAACTATCTTGCTTTTTCCATGATCCAGTGGATGTTGGCAATTTGATCTCTGGTTCCTCTGCCTTTTCTAAAACCAGCATGAACATCAGGAAGTTCATGGTTCACGTACTGCTGAAGCCTGGCTTGGAGAATTTTGAGCATTACTTTACTAGCATGTGAGATGAATGCAATTGTGCGGTAGTTTGAGCATTCTTTGGCATTGCCTTTCTTTGGGATTGGAATGAAAATTGCCCTTTTCCAGTCCTGTGGCCACTGCTGAGTTTCCCCAATTTGCTGGCATATTGAGTGCAGCACTTTCACAGCATCATCTTTCAGGATTTGAAAGGATTTAGTGCTTCTCTGGTGGCTCAGATGGTAAAGCGTCTGCCTGCAATGCGGGAGACCTGGGTTCGATTTCTGGGTCGGGAAGATCCCCTGGAGAAGGAAATGGCAACCCACTCCAGCACTCTTGCTTGGAAAATACCGTGGATGGAGGAGCCTGATAGGCTACAGTCCATGGGGTCACAAAGAGTCGGACACGACTGAGTGAATTCACTTCACTTCACTTCAGTGCTTCTCTAAATATGAGGAGAGGCAAGGATTAAAATCATAAAATCTGTTCCTAAAAACATTCAACTATCTAAAGACCTGTCCCACCAGATTCCCTGGAGCACAGAGTGCCTCAGTCCATCCTGAACTCCCTCAGGGGTTGTTGAAGGTCAAAAGCTATGGGGCAAGGCATTCCGTCTCCGTAGAGGCAGATGTCAAATGCCTTTGTTGTTTAGTCGTTGGCAATGCTGTTGGTAATTGCCAATTTATAGGTGGCAAAAATCACTGCAGACAGTGATTGCAGCCCTGAAATAAAAAGACACTCGCTCCTTGGAAGAAAAGTTATGGCAAACATAGACAGCATATTAAAAAGCAGAGACATCACTTTACCTACAAAGGTCCATATAGTCAAAGCTGTGGTTTTTCCAATAGTCATGTACAGATGTGAGAGTTGGGCCATAAAGAAGGCTCAATGCTGAAGAATTAATGCTTTTGAATTGTACTGGAAAAGACTTTTGAGAATCCGTTGGACTGCGAGGAGATCAAACCAGTCAATCCTAAAGGAGATCAACCCTGAATATTCATTGAAAGGACTAATGCTGAAGCTGAAACTCCAATACTTTGACAACCTGATGTGAAGATCTGACTCATTGGAAAAGATCCTGATGTTGGGAAAGATTGAGGGCAGGAGGAGAAGAGGACAGCAGAGGATGAGGTGGTTGTATGGCATCGCTGACTCAATGAGCGCTTGAGCAAACTCTGGGAGATGGTAAACGGTAGGGAAGCCTGGTATGTTGCCGTCCATGGGGTCACAAAGAGCTGGACACAACTTAGCAACTGAACAACAAAAGGCAGGGAAATTTTCAGAGAAGAGGTTAGAAGTGAACAGCATTTTGTCAACCATGGAAGGATAGTGGAGACTCAAGAAGACAAGATGGAGGAGTTTGGGATGGGAGAGAGTTGGATGGTGAGTCACAGATGAACAGAGGGTGTAAGGTGACAGCACAGGAAGGAAATAGATGACCAAAAAGCTCACACCTTGGAAAGTGACTAAAGGTGGCAGGAGTGATGCACCTGGTTTATTTAGATGGCTCTCTGCATTTGCCAAAGAATCGGTTTTCACTCTTTGGTAAACAGGAAAAAAAAAGTCTGGAGCCAATTTAGACTCACTGGTAGCCTGGATGTATTATTTCTTGTAAAGAGATCTTATCTTGAAGGATGAGGAGATAACGATTTTCCCAGAAGAAATAGTCCCAAGGTTACAAGTTTTGAGAAGATGCTTACCTTTTACTAGGTTTGGAGGCTGAGAAATGGCCATGAGTAATAACTTCTGCTGGACAGGAGATAGGATAGCCAGATCAAAATGAAGTGAGGAGAAATGGGAGGTAGAAATAAGCATAGCTGATCTTTCTAGAAGTTTAATATTAACAGAAAAGAGAGAGGTGTATCTAGAGAAGAAATTACCATTGTTGTTCCATTTCATGTCATTAATGAGAAACACTGGACCAAGTTTGTGGACTGAGAAGAAAGAGACATTTGTAAGAGAATAAAGAAAGAGAAAATTGTTAAAGGGATAAGAATGAGTGTGGTTTTATAGCAGTTGGCTTTGAAGAAGATGAGCCACGATCATGGAGAAAGTAGCAAGGATACATGTGTTATAGATAAATATGTAGGTAGAGGGGTAAAGAATTAAAGATGTTAATGGTCTCAATTTCCTGATGATGTCAAAGTCTATACACAGTTGCATTATAGAGTTGTTCAATAGGCTGGCCAAGAATATAAGAAACACTATAAATAATAGGTAGCCTATGTTGGGATGTGTTTAAGTCACTGAAACAAAATTGGATGGGAAACTATATAAAAATATAGTTATACATACACATACTGCATTCAAGATTTCATTTGCAAAACAGCTGTGATTTTTCCCTGGAATAAAATGTTCTTACCTTTTGCAGTTATATTCTCAATTCTTTATTTATGGTGAAATTATAGAAAGATAGGACTAAGTGGATCATTATATATGTCTAGTACAATCAACTTATTTTAAAGAGTGTTACCTAGAGAGGAAAAATCACCGCCCACCAAAGGCCCAGGTAGTCAGACCTATTGACTTCTCTTCCGGAAACTCTTGCTTTGTGAATTCAGATGTCACTGATACCAGTTTTGCCTGATTTAATAACCTGAACTATCATTAAAATCCTCAAAATTTCCCCAAACCTGCATGGATAACAGAAAGATAGAATAATTTAGCACAGCACTAGTCTTTTTTCCTTTTCATTTTCTCTCACTGAAACCTACCAGAATGAATAAGCTTCTGTATACAAAAAGTCTGTATTGTTTTTCAAAGTTAATTGCAGACTTTGCACACAATTTGTATCTGCTTATAGTTGCTATTCATTATACTTTATATTTGTATTATGGTGTTCTATTTATTTTCCGCTAAATATGAATATACAAGACAAATTATTCTATTCTGAGCTCCAGTAGGCATTTGTTGATATGGTGTAGTTGGTACATATTTTTTCCCCTATGCCTTTATATATTAATTTTTATATTATTAAATTCTCAGCAGTGAAAATCTTTATTATCCTATCTTTCTTAAAATTTATCTAAACTAAAGACAGTTTATCTATGCAGATAAAATTTACTATGATTAAGTGTGCATTGATTTATAAAATCTATTGTTTCTTAAGTTTAAACTTTTTGAACAAATTAAAAATTATTTTAGAAAAAGAGCCTATTCTGTGTTTGCCAAGTTCTTCAAATGTGTCTGCACTCTCAAGCTTCATCTTCCATGGGGATATGGATCTTGTATACTTGGAAAACAGTGGTTTGGAACTGAGAATTCTAATACGGTTTCTAAATGCCAGAGTGAGCATCTGCAGTGAAAAATAGTATTAAATGACGACATGTAATATCAAATGGTTGATAAACATAAGGTAAATGTTTGACATCAGAACTTTACTGTAGGCTGAGCTATCTGTACCTAGTTCAGTTCAGTTGCTCAGTCGTGTCCGACTCTTTGCGACCGCATGAATTGCAGCACGCCAGGCCTCCCTGTCCATCACCAACTCCCATAGTTCACTCAGACTCACGTCCATCGAGTCAGTGATGCCATCCAGCCATCTCATCCTCAGTCGTTCCCTTCTTCTCCTGCGCCCAATCCCTCCCAGCATCAGAGTCTTTTCTAATGAGTCAACTCTTCGCATGAAGTGGCCAGAGTACTGCAGTTTCAGCTTTAGCATCAGTCCTTCCAAAGAACACCCAGGGCTGATCTCCTTTAGAATGGACTGGTTGGATCTCCTTGCAGTCCAAGGGACTCTCAAGAGACTTCTCCAATACCACAGTTCAAAATCATCAATTCTTCGGTGCTCAGCTTTCTTCACAGTCCACCTCTCACATCCATACATGACCACTGGAAAAACCATAGCCTTGACTAGACGGACCTTTGTTGGCAAAGTGATGTCTCTGCTTTTGAATATGCCGTCTAGGTTGGTCATAACTTTCCTTCCAAGGAGTAAGTGACTTTGTACTTATTCTGCAACTGGAGAGGAACAATAGTAGGAGCCACAGGAAATAAGTGACTTAAACATTACACAGCGATGCCATCATCAGTCAGACTATTACTCTATGGACTTGGATGTGTTATGGGTAAAAACAAATCACATTCTTGAAAACATTAGAACTATAAATGTTAAGTTCCATTTATGTTTAGAGCCCCAATTCTGTTCTCTTTCCTTTGTATTTAGCTTTAGGATGTTTTAAGTAAACTTTTTGCAGTGAAACTATTTCAATAACATTATTGGACACTATAACTAAATGATGACACTCCTTTATCCAGAGTAGATTTGGCAGGGGCTAGAAAGCTTTTCTGTTTCTATATAATTATTTCATAAAGGTTTACACTGAGACCCGGAATTTAACACCACTCTTCTAACGAAGGTGTGTTACATGTAAATCTGTGTGGAGAGAGAAAACAGAGACACTCTGATTCCAATGACCGAGACGGGTTATAGCTCCCTGTTTGTAAGGCCTTTTATTTTAAACTTTTATGGATAATCTAAGTGCCAGTGTTAAGTGAATGGATCTTTAGTAGTTCTGGTAATGCTTTTAATTCTGAAATTTTCTCAGCTAAAAAATTAGCCAACATATGATATTCAAAGGACAAATTTAAAATCCAACCTGAGACATCTGAAAATCAGCCCTTACATAACAGGTTCCCTATCTGTGTTGAATAACATAAAATGTCTCAAAGCCTAATTTTGTTTTAATGTTTGATGAGTGGTAAAAATAATCCACCTGCAATGCAGGAGACATGGGTTCAATCCCTGGGTCAAGAAGATCCCCTGGAGGAGGAAATGGCAACCCACTCCATTATTCTTGCCTGGGAAATTCCATGAACAGAGGATCCTGGTGGGCTCCAGTCCATGGGGTTGAACAAGTCAGACACAACTGAGTTTGCATGCACAGAGATATGACATTACAAAGTAATGGTGAAAAAATATTTAGAATATATTGGCTTTGATAATGTTGGTATTACTTTAGATAAGTTCTGTCTGTGTACACACATATGAATTTCATAAATGAATATTGGGTTGGGAGAGGGAAGCATTAAAAGACATGTATATTTCTAGAAAGTTTTTTGCCTACTTAAAAGACATTCATATGCTCCTGTATTTCGGCTCTATCAGCAGGGATACATTTCAATACCATTAACAAATCATAGCATGTCCTCTACCCCTTGTCTTGTCCTGCCCTTGCCGCCTGTCTCATGGCACCGTCACCCTCCATTCCACCCTATCGGCCTCATTGCGCTTGTTCCCAATTCACAGAGCTACTCAGCATGCTATCTGATCAGATCTTGTTCTTTCACGTCTCTAAGCCCCAGTGGAACTCCTTGAAGGCCAACCTCCCTGAGCAACACTCCCAAGCTTGTTCAGACTGGGGTCTCCTCTGGTATCTAGCCTTGTTTAACTTCAGGTGTCTTTGGGCTCTGTCTTTATACTTTTGAATTTCTCTCACCCTTTCCTGCCCTAGCTCACGCTTCTGCTCCAGAGCCAGTTAGTCCCCGAGGAATTCCACAGGCTGCTTCTCAATCTCCTTTGATCAATAGTCATGACTTCCTTAGACTGTCAGTAATCCCAAGTCCTACCTTTTCCTCATATAGCTGGAGGACTCTGTTATCTACATTCTAAAATTTTACATGCTGAATCTAATCATTGAAATGTTGCATAAATGAGGTGATTTAGCACAGGGACTGGCACAGAATATGCACAGAAGAACCACAGGAAAAAGGATAGTTTCTGGGAAGGAAATGAGAGGGCTGAATCCCACAATCACACTGGGAATTTTTTGGGGCCCAAAAGTATTTCAGGAGGAAGGGAATAGAGAGAGACTTAACCATGAGATACCTCATTTATGGGTTTCTGGAAAATGTGCCAATGAGAAACATATTTAGGGTATGTTAAACTCCCCTGTCAATTTTTGGTATCCTAGAGGGCAGGAACTTAGTCTTTAAAATTGATTCAGTAAGGCGTCCACTTCATGCTAGGTACAAAAAGTTTCTTTTTTCTTTTAGAGATTCATGGTGCCCAACTGTGTCCAATAAAAGCTGAATTATAAAGAGGGCTCATGATGAATATGTAAAAATTAAAAAGAAAAAGCAACCTAGATTACTCCTTCTAGCTAAAATAAGCAAATGCAAATTCATTCTCACTCTATTGATAATTAGAAACCACACACCTACAGAAAACAAGTTACGTATTTCACCCCATTAGAACAAAGCTGTTCAGAGTTACCTTTTGAATAAAAACCCTTTTATTAACCAATCCGTTTTTTTAAATGTACCTGCCTTTTCAACCCGGAAAACTATAACTGCAAAGAGGGAAGGAAAAAGGCAGATAGTTTTCTAAAATATCATGATATTGCCATCAGGAATTTGTTAGAGGAATTAAAAATGTTGCTGTCAAATTGGTTATGAAGGCTTCTCACTTGTACTGTGCTGTGCTTAGTTGCTCAGTTGTGTCTGACTCTTTGTGACCCAGTGGACTGCAGCCCACCAGGCTCCTCTGTTCATGGGGATTCTCCAGGCGAGGATACTGGAGTAGGTTGGCATGCCCTCCTCCAGGGGATCTTCCCAACCCAGGGACTGAACCAAGGTCTCCCACATTGCAAGTGGATTCTTTACCGTCTGAGCCACCAGAGAAGCCCAGGAATACTGGAGTGCAGTTGTTATTCTAACAGACCTCAGAGAAAATGTTACTGTTGGTTTGGATTACTAAGCTAGTGGTTCATGAACTATTTCCAGTGATTTATATGAACAAACACTTTTTGTTTTTTTAAGTGTGCATCTATATTAATGGGTATTAATAAATGAGATTTTAAAGAATATTGACTATGCCAGAGCCTTTGACTGTGTGGATCACAATAAACTGTGGAAAATTCTGAAAGAGATGGGAATACCAACCACCTGACCTGCCTCTTGAGAAACCTGTATACAGGTCAGGAAGCAACAGTTAGAACTGGACATGGAACAACAGACTGGTTCCAAATAGGAAAAAGAGTACGTCAAGGCTGTATATTGTTACCCTGCTTATTTAACGCATATGCAAAGTGCATCATGAGAAACGCTGGGCTGGAAGAAACACAAGCTAGAATCAAGATTTCCAGGAGGAATATCAATAACCTCAGATATGCAGATGACACCACCCTTGTGGCAGAAAGTGAAGAAGAACTAAAGAGCCTCTTGATGAAAGTGAAAGAGGAGAGTGGAAAAGTTGGCTTAAAGCTCAACATTCAGAAAACTAAGGTCATGGCATCCTGTCCCATCACTTCATGGCAAATAGATGGGAAAACAATGGAAACAGTGGCTGACTTTATTTCTTTGGGCTCCAAAATCACTGCAGATGGTGAATGCAGCCATGAAATTAAAAGACACTTGCTCCTTGGAGGTAAAGTTATGACCAACATAGACAGCATATTAAAAAGCAGAGATATTACTTTGGCAACAAAGGTCCGTTTAGTCAAGGCTATGGTTTTTCCAGTAGTCATGTATGGATGTGAGAGTTAGACTATAAAGAAAGCTGAGCACAGAAGAATTGATGCTTTTGAACTGTGGTATTGGAGAAGACTCTTGAGAATCCCTTAGACTGCAAGGAGAACCAACCAGTCCATCCTAAAGGAAATTAGTCCTGAATATTCATTGGAACGGCTGATGCTGAAGCTGAAGCTCCAGTACTTTGGCCACCTGATGTGGAGAGCTGACTCATTTGAAAAGACCCTGATGCTGGAAAGATTGAGGGCAGGAGGAGAAGGGGACGACAGAGGATGAGATGGTTGGATGGCATCACTGACACAATGGACATGGGTTTGGGTGAACTCTGGGAGTTGGTAATGGACAGGGAGGCCTGGCATGCTGCAATTCATGGGGTTGCAAAGAGTCGGATACAACTGAATGACTGAACTGAACTGAGTGAGAAAATTTCGTATAAAATGATATTTGAAAATGGCAAGATATCCTGAAGTTGAGTGACAGAGATTGCCGAAGTTTGGTAGACAGTGATGAATTTTGTAAGAGTCCATCAGCATGTACAGGATCATCATCATTATTATTTTTTGCAAAGCTCAGAAAATCTTAGTTTGATATTTTGAGATATGTGCCTCCACTCTGAGGTTTTGGGCTTTGTAATACTCATACCCTTGTCCCCATTTACTGTCCATGGACCAATGCCTTCAATTCTGGTTGAAGGCCCTTTCAGTTCAGTTCAGTCGTGGACACTCAGTCGTGTCCAACTCTGCAACCCAATGGACCGCAGCATGCCAGGCTTCCCTGTCATTAATCAACTCCTGGAGGTTGCTCAAACTCATGTCCATTGAATCAGTGATGCCATCCAACAATCTCACCCTTTGTCATCCTCTGTCAGCTCCTTTAGCAAAGAATTTTCCAAATTGTCAGCTATTTCTTACTATGAGCTGTCTCCATCAAGTTTAACTCAGGTTACATTTTGATGTACATTCCAATTAAAGGCCATCTTCATCTAGAAGGAAGCATAACAGATACAATGATACCCTTCTTTGTGAGCATAGAAAGTTTTACAAATGCAGAATCAGCCTTCATGGGTCACCTTTCTTTACCTATCCCATAAATCCAGCAGGAAATCAGGTTGGTCTCATGGAAATACAACCCAGAGCTTTCCTCTCCCATCCTTGCCCAAGCCTCCATCACGTCCTGCCTTCAGTAGCCTCTGAACTTCTCGACTCTCTACAGTTTCCATTTTCCCCACAAAACCCAGAGGGCCATCTGGTAAACATGAATCAAATAATGTCCTCAAATGGTCAAAACCCTCTCATGGCTTCCCGTCATTCACAGAAAATGATCTTCATTTCTTACTGTGACCCTCCAAGGCCTGGCCTCATCTTCCTGCCTACTTGCTGAATTGGCCCCCACCACTTTTTCTCTTTCAGAGCCCTTTGCACATACCTTCCCTCTGTTCAGAATGATCTGCCAAACCTTCATGTGGCTGATTCCTTCTGATTCAGTTCTTAGGTCAAGTATTATTTTTTCAAAAATACCTTACCTGACCACCCGATCTAAAGCAGACAAAATAAGTCAGTTTCTGTCACTTACTCTGTTCACTTCCTGATAGTCCTTATCACAGTCTGTAGTCTGCATGTGTTTATATGTATTTAACCTGCTGTCTACCTCCTCCACCTATGGAACATGAGCTCCAGACACGGAGAGCCCTTGGGCCCCAGCCCAGGAGCTATAGTCAGCATTTGCTTACTCTTTTTCTTTTTTTGCATATTTTTTCTTTCAAACTCTCCTTGTATTTATGTTTTTTGTTTGTGTTTGTGTCTTAATTTTTTCGTTGTTGCTGTGTTCGGCCTGACAGTCTGAATTGTAACTGAAAATTTGGCACATTTACATGTATTGAGATTACTAACATATTTAGATTTATGGTTATCATCCTATTTTATGGGCTTCCCTTGTGGCTCAAATGGTAAAGAATCTGCCTGTAATGTTCGATTCCTGGATTGGGAAGATCCCCTGGAGAAGGGAGAGGCTAGCTACTCCAGTATTCTTGCCTGAAGAATACTATGGACAGAGGAACCCGGCAGGCTACAGTCCATGGGGTCACAGAGAGTCGAACATGACTGAGCGACTTTCATTTCACCCTATTTTATACACAAGCCACTTTAATAATTTTATTAGGATAAATTCCTATTTCTTTTTGTCTTTAAATCCAGTTTTTTTCTTATAGTAATTTGAAGATTATATACTTCACTTTTATCAAATATACTTAACAAAATATGAAATTAATTCATACTTAATTCTTTTTCTAAACAACACAAGGAACTTTCATTCTCTTTCATTCTCCTTAGTCTCTCCTAATTTATATAGTGTTCCATTTTTTTCTTATTTTTTGATCCCACAGATTATATACTAATTTTAATGTTTTCTGTATTTATTATTTGTTCAAACTTACGGGTGTATAATAAATTTATTTTATCATTCTTTCTTCTATCTCAGATCTTCCTTCTGGGGTCGTTTTCCTCCTTTCTCAAGTATATTCTTTAGACATTCCTCTAATGATGGTCTATTGATTATACTGCATATTGTTTATCAGAGAACATCTTGTTGTTGACAACTAGTTTTGCTGAGTGTACAGTGTTAAGCTGGTAGCACACCAAAGATGTTTTTTCTGCTGTCTTCTGGCTTTTCCCATGAAAAGTCCACTGTTAGTCTATTTGGCCTCTCTGGACCAGTGATCAGTCTGTTCTCTGGATAATTTTAAATTCTCTTTGTCTTTGATAAGCACTTTCGCTACAGTCTAGGTCTTGCTGTAGGTTTCTTTATATTGGGTTCATTCGAGTTTTCCTGTCGCATCTTATGGAAAAACTCAAACGAACTTTTTAGCCAACTTAAGACTCTTGAGAGTCCCTTGGACTGCAAGGAGATCCAACCAGTCCATTCTGAAGGAGATTAGCTCTGAGATTTCTTTGGAGGGAACAATGCTGAAACTGAAACTCCAGTACTTTGGCTACCTCATGCGGAGAGCTGACTCATTGGAAAAGACTGTGATGCTGGGAGGGATGGGGGGCAGGAGAAGAAGGGAACGACAGAGGATGAGATGGCTGGATGGCATCACGGACTCGATGGACATGAGTCTGAGTGAACTCCGGGAGTTGGTGATGGACAGGGAGGCCTGGCATGCTGCGATTCATGGGGTCACAGAGAGTCGGACACGACTGAGCGACTGAACTGAACTGAATATTATCTTTCTTCATGTGTTGCCTATGGTTGTATATTACTGTTTTCCATTCCCTCTGGGAAAGTGTGTTAATGCTGCTGTTCCCCAGTAGAACTCTTATTAGGTGTGTGTTCGATCTCACTCTTCAGTCATGTCTCTTTGAGGTCTTTCATACTTTTCTGTCTCCTTGATTCTGAATTTCATTCTGAGTAATTTCTCCAGATCTGTCTTAAAATTCCAACGTTAGAATTTCATGTTTCATGTTTCTGCTGATTCTATCCATGATGACTTTCTCATAATTTCTCTGGGATGTCATATTTGGTTGGATTTAATGTGTGAACATTTGGGGGAGCCAGATTAGCATGTACTTTTCTCCATAGAATATTTAGATTTGCTTCCTTTGGGGTACGAGCAGAGTATGACTAACTTGGAACCACTTTTGTTTAATTTCTTGGCTGACAGCTTATTTAATTGGGAGAAAATATGCTTGATTACATACCTCCAAGAGTTCTGTGGTTGAAAATTCTCAGAGTTAATGATTTTTTTTTTTAATTGTCATTTCCCTTTCTAGAGTCAGAGTTAAGAGACATTTTCTTGAATTCTTTTTCCTGAGGAAAGTGTATTTGAGGATTGAGGTTTCTCAGTCCCGCTTCTACTAAGGTTGTAGGTCCTTTTGAGGGTTACTTTGCTTCAGAATTTCCTTTAATTTCCTACGAGCTAAGCAATGCATTTGAATGAATACTCTTTTAAAATTTATCCAGGATCTATTTCTGTTTTATTATCAGGATTTTGAGAATTAATACATAGCTGGAAACAGACATCTCAAGTCTAATAATTGCTGAATGAATGAAGGGTTATCCTTTGTAAATGTCTAAGTTCAAATAAACCACTGGGCTCAATGCAGATTAGAGCACATGCTCACCAGATATGGCTTTATCTCCCTGGATCTAGATTACTTTTGACAAAATACTCTTTAGAAATATATAGAAACCCACTCGACATAGGAACAAAGTTGAGAATGCTGTCCCTAATATGCTGAGAAAGTTTGAAATGGAAAATTGACGTCATAAGAAACCATGTAATAAAAAGTTCTGGTTATATTTGTAATTACAAGTAAAAGTCGCTCAGTTGTGTCTGAGTCTTTGTGACCCCATGGCCTAAACAGTCCATGGAATTCACCAGGCTAGAATACTGGAGTGGGTAGCTGTCCCCTTCTCCAGGGGATCTTCCTAACCCAGGGATCGAACCCACATTGCAGGCAGATTCTTTACCAGCTGAACTACCAGGGAAGCTTGAAATTACAAGCTATGGTTTATTACACTGTCTAGAGATTATTATAATGATTCATTGGAAGAAATAAAATAGAGTTTACAAAGAAGATTTTATCAGATTATCATGTGTGTCAAGCAGGAAAGAAGAGTCTTATCTGGCTACTTGTTGACACTACCTATGTGGGCCGTGGATCAGATGCTAATTAGATTTTTTTTTTTTTCCTGAACTCCTAGAACACTCTTCAAAGTGAATTCATTGTCATAACCACACCCAAAGAGTATCTTATGGAAAGGCTGTTTGATGAATCCTTTAGGTACTAAAACAAATCAAAACCAGTCCTGTTCATTAGAGCAAATGCTATCCTTCCACATGTTCTCCTTTTTGTACCAAATGCTCTTTGGTTTTTCTCTTTCTGAAGTCCAGAAATTCTCATACTTTTTAAAGAATTTTTGTGCAATGTATCATTTATGTAAGACTCATGTTACCATAGAATAGGAGCTGAGATTGGGCAAAGGAATGACGTGGGAATGTGGATTACATCAGCTCACAGATCTGTTACTGAAGAGCTATCTTTGCTGTTGGAGTCTACTAGGATTATGGATACCCCATTATTTCTCTGGAATGAAAATACTAGCTTGGTCAACTTTAGTAGAACAGATAATGGGCTAGTTATCTGTCATGGATAAATAAATTAGTAGACTTTTTCTTTTTCTGTGCCATTTAATCCTTTGTTTCTATGAATTCGAATTTCTGGATATAGCATCCAGGGCTCACATCACACACACAATACCCTTGGTTCCAAGGAGGTCATGAATTTGGATCATTTCCCAGATTATACATCTGCCCCTCTAGCTTGTGTTTCAGAGCATATGGCTGTGGCAGAGGGGGCAAATTAGAAATCATCCCTGCATTGCTTCTGAAGTGTGAGAAAGAGGAAGCACGTTTTCATCTGGTCATGAAGTTGTTACTTGAGTGTTAGAGGGTATGGGTAAAGTTGTTTTCTTGTAAATTCCCTTTAATAAGTTTAAATGCATTCAATGTGTTGCACTCATAGAAGTCATATAGAGTACCATATAGTAGAAACACAGAACACACACACATACTCCAAAAAAAAAAAAAAATACTGAATTTTGTTAAGGAACTCTGATGAAATGTGTACAGCAGTGCCTACAAGAAAGGACAGCTTGAAATGGTCCATTTATTGCTTTACCTTGTATTCACTTCTCAAGTGCTAACAAATAATTTTTCATAAAATATATATTTCTACATGCAGGTACTTATTAGAGTAGTCAATTTATTTCCAGGGATATCAACCATTAGAGCTTGTTTTGAAATTGCGAACGTTTAAGATTCTGCAGACTAGGTATAGAATGCTACCAAAAGGCAAGTTACAGCTAATTTGAGGCCCAGGGTTACTGGTGAGCTGCTGTGAGGATAATGCTTTGTGTATCTAGAGAAAGAAATAACGAGAGTACGAAGGTAAAGAGGTGGATGTTGGAAGAGGTGCATCATTCCCTCTCCTAAGCTAATCAGTCGCTTGTGTGCTGAATTCATTTCTTCCAAGGTCTTCTCCAATCAGTGAATAGCTTTCTCTTCCATCTTCATTTTCTCCCTCATCTTTGGCTCCTGCCTTTCATCCAGGGAGGAGTAATCTAGGTGAAAAAGGAGTAGTGGATGGAAACAGTAGCAGTATATGAAAGTAGGGAGTAACAAAAGGAAGGAGAATCTAAGCAAAAGCGATGGATAGTAGTACGTGCAGATAGGGACTATGCCTTAGAAATTTGTTTTCCTTGCTGTATGTCTCGCAATATCATTTAAAGGGCAGACCGAATGACCACCTTAAAATGAAACCTGAAAGTGCAAGTGAAAGTCGCTCAGTCGTGTTTGACTCTTTGTGACCCCATGAACTATACAGTCCATGGAATTCTCCAGGCCAGAATGCAGGAGTGGGTAGCCTTTCCCTTCTCCGGGGGATCTTCCCAACCCAGGTCTCCTGCACTGCAGGCAGATTCTTCGCCAGCTGAGCCACAAGGGAAGCCCAAAACTGAAACCTAGATAGATCATGTCATTTTTCTTCTTTGAAACCTTTGATGAGGAATAGCTTGATAACCAGATAAGGACCTATACCTATGCTTTACATTTGATAAGAAATCTATTCAGAATGACTTATAGATCTAAATGTAAAAGCTAAAACTATAAAACCTCTAGAAAAAAATAGAAGAAATGTTAATATTAGTTGAGTAAGCACTATTTCTTTTTGGACCAACTAGATTACTGAGTTATTTTATGTAAGCACTATAATGGGAGGTTGAAGACAATTGTTAGAGTAGGATAATCAATAAATGTGTTATTAAAAGATGTTGCAGACATAGGGTATATAGGCCTTGAGAATTTCCTATATTTGTGTACAAGAGTTGGTGAGGTACTCAACACTTATCTGAGACTTTTAAACTTGAAGATCAGGAAGAAGGTTGGTGCCTTTGATCAAAAGAAAGGAACCATGAAGAAAATCCAAATTACGAGGAAGAGGCATTTGAAATAAGCATTTGAAACTCAAGAGAGAGGTCAAGGTTAGCAATACAGATTTAGAAGTCATCTGCTTAAATGAGATATTGAAGCTTGGATTTGTCCACAAGATTGCACAGATTAAATTAAGTAATAATTCTTTAAAAGAGTTAGCAAGTATTAATTCATTTGGTTAACTAAAAGCTTAAGATGAAGGGAAAGGCAGTTGCTAGAGTTAATGATCAATCTCATTTTTGCTATTATCATGTTCAATGGCTTGAAACGACTAGAATTTTTCTCTGAAAACTAGCAGCTGTATGGAAATGCAAAATTTTTAGCAGTTACAAATTCTGTATCAAGTTAAATCAATTTATATATTTGTAATTTTAAGGGATCTTAAACACAAAAATGAGATTTCTGTTTAAGTTTTTGAATATTAGTTTGATATGAGTACATAGAAGTCGTTATGGAATGAAATTTGCACTGACTTTCCCATATAGTCTTATGTTTTCTTTGAAAATGCAATTTTATGCTTGTTTATCATATTAGTTGTCTGTTATGATCAGTTGACAAAAGTCAGTGCATACACATATTTCCACTTAGTAAAAATAAATGTTGAATGAATGATGATATGTTCTTCCTAAAGTAGTTAGTTATAGAAATACACTGTTTTCTCTTTTTTCTACTTTTCATCTTCAGAGATTAATAGACACATTTTCTTATTACTTCAAAATACTTTTTTACACACATACAAAATGTGAAGATTTTCAAAGAATGACTTTATTATATCTATAGTTAATTAGTAACTCATTACATAGATATATAATCTTATTTTAATTTGCATAATCTTTATGTGTGTGTTTGCCCGTATTAATGCTGAAATTTTCACAAAAATTGTCCTAAACTTTCTTTACTGCCCTCAGAGCAAGCGGGGGAAAAACATCAATACCGAAACTGGTTGAAAGTAGCACCAGTGACTTACTCTGACTAACATAATTAATATTTCTTTTTTTTTTAAGCTTAGACAAAGAAAAGACTTCCAAGGTTGAAAATAAAATATCTATTTACATGCTGGCCTTTGGGAACTGTTGGAGTGGTATGCACTTTCAAGAGTAAAAATCTGATATTCACACTCTAAATGTTAGAAACATTATGGGATATTTACTTTTAAAATTATATGAAAAGCTCTGCAGCTCCTTTTTCCTCATTGAGTTTTGATATACTTATGTAATGATGACAGTGTTTTTCTACCTACAAGTGAGATAATTTCTTATATGTGTGGATTAGGATGGCCTCTCGGGTGCTTTTTGATATGCTACTTTCAATATTGCTGCTGACATATTGAAACTTCACTGAAGAGATATTCAATTCAGTGTAGTTATGTATATGTCACTTTTCATTGTTTTATTCTCATAAATGAGACAAGCTCTCTTCTAGAAAAACATCGGTAACAAGTGAAATATGTTTAGTTTTTAAATTAATATTCAGTGCTCTTTTTAAAACTTGATATTCATTAATTATAGTAGTTGCAAGTCACATGCTAGTATAGAAAATTAAGAGAGATTCAATAGTTGGATTTTTCAGAAGTGAATTTTATCAGATACATATTGATTAAATTAAATAGGCTATCAGCTTAGAGCCTAGAAATTCTCTATTCATATAGATTTTTATCATCTTGGAACTTTGGTGACATAAAGTGTAAATCTTGAGAGAAAGGCTTTTGATTTTTATTAAAAGTAACTTGCATATCACGTAAGGCATCAATCAGAAGACTCATTAGAAACATCTTACCAAAAATTTAAAATATTTCTCCTACTAAAATCATACTACTATATCCTTGAAAAATACATAGCTCCTTATCTGAATATGCTTTGCCTTTTAGACTTCCATTTCAAGGAAAGAAAAGTAAATTTTTATAAAATATCTATTGATTTACTATTCCCAAACCTACCGAATAGTTTGTCTGAGACTAAAGTGGCAATCCACTCCAGTACTATTGCCTGGAAAATTCCATGGACAGAAGAGCCTGGTAGGCTACAGTCTATGGGATCGCAAAGAGTCGGACACAACTGAGCGACCTCACTTTCACTTTCACTTTCAAAGTGCAGTTACTTCTAGAATAAATTTTAGCATCTTTAATATTTGGGAACTGTGTAACTAGACACAGAGAATCCAGTGAACTTAGAACAAAAATATGCTGAACACTGTCTTATCTCATTCAAGATGAAGTGGTATTTTAAGGAAGGATAATAATGATATGGTAACCCAATATATTAATAATAATGAAAATAAATTTGGTTTTATGGCTTATAACTTCATGCAGCACTATAGATCGAAAATACAATTATTAGAGTCTGTTGGTGTCATAAGCAACTGTTGCTTGGTAATTTCCCTTGAGGCACATGTGCTAACATCCAACACTGAGAGTTAGGTCAAAGGAAGTACTTAGTGTAGCACCTAGAAAGTATTCAATAAATGTTACCAGGCAGTATGCTTTTGTTGCTATTTTCTATACCAGCCTTTGTCTCTCTTCACTTTTCTCCTTTCACCGTGACTAATTTCACAAAGGAGGATTTTGGCTTTCCTAGGTTTGAACTAGTGATTCTATCCTTTTGACAATGTGTATATGTGTTAAGGGCTCAGTTGTGTCCAACTCTTTGTGACCTTATGGACTTTAGCCCATCAGAAGCCCCTGTCCATGGAATTTCCCAGGCAAGAATGCTGACCCAAGGATCGAACTCACATCTCTTGTGTCTCCTGCATTGCGGGCAGATTCTTTACTGCTGAGCCACAGGGGAAGCACCTCTTTTGACAATAAAAGGATTCTTTTCAGTATCTTGCCCTGTGTCATCCATCACTGAGGAAAGAGGAAGAGGTGAGCTATGGTAGGGGGCTTTCCCCTTGGACTTAGCCAGTGCATGTGGTTTTCAGAGTTGGGTTGAAGGAATATAAGTGATTATCAGTGAGACATGCCACTTTTCAGACTTGTTATTGAATTACCCTTTCAGTCCAGGCTGTTAGGAGCATTCTCAACAAAAAGAATCTTGTCTTCAATCTTAAGGATACTAAAGAAAAAAGTAGGAAAAGGGGCATTTCTCTCACAAAATTTAGAATATCTGCTGTTATTTTCCAAGAGGTTTTTATTTATTTAATTTTTTGCTAAAATTGAAGCTAAGCTAACTCATTTTAAAATTTTACTTTGGATTTTTAAAGATGAGAATTCACTGTATGTTCCCTTTTCTTATTTTTCTTTTATAGTCCCAGTAATATTTCTCCATTTCAGCCAATACTGATAACAGAACTCCTTTAACATTCATACACTCATACAAATTATAACATTTTATAACTTCTTGCTGTGTCTTGATATTGCATGAAATACTGTGAGAACCCAAAAGAAGTAAAAAGCATAGGGAGCCAATTTTCAGAGAAAGTAAAACTTATACATATGAAACCATTAAGAACAACTGATTTATAAATACTAGACTGACATAGAAAGTGCCAGACTGTGTAACACAAACAAGAGGGCAACAGGGTTTAGAGACAGGCAAGAGCAGCGGGGCTGTATTCATCAAGGAAGGATTTAGCCTGAGCTTTGAAGGATTGGCTGGATTTGGATCATGACAGAAGAGAGAGGAAGGCATTCCAGACAACAGGGAAAGCAAAAGCAAGCTCAGAAGCAAAAATGTCATGCAAATGTCATAGTATAATAGTATGCCCTAATTTTAATGATCCTGCAGTCCTCGGAGGTGACTTTGATCTCATTGTAATTTAGGTCAGCAGTAAAATATTCCAGTTTAGTAGCTGGCTTCATTAGAGAGAAGGAAGATTGAAGAGTGAATACTGAATAAATCCATTTAACAAATAATGATAGTAAACAAACAAAAAAAAATGAAAAGGCTGAAATTTTAGTTTTTAGCAATTCCTAGCATGTTCTTTAGTCCATGGCTTGATTTTAAGAGGACAGAAAATTCCTGCGTATCCTGAAGGACCTCAGACATTCAAGATAGCTAATTTAATCTCTGGACTAGAGGAAGGATGTTTTTCTTCATACTGTAAGGAAAAAGGCTGCCGCCATATTTTATATGGCACCAACCCTGTTGGTTATTAATCAAACTCTTAAGGCTAACTGGCAGGGCCGCTCTCATCCCAGGTCTTTTGGTGAGTGAGGCCTAGTGAACATAACCATCATTCTCCTTGCCTTCTCCAGCAAGAAAGAATGCTGACACTGAAATGTTTTAGAGTCAACTCCGAGAACTCATTAATATTGTGCCAAAAGTAGGAACTGCTGATCATCAGGGATTTGATCACAGAGTAAATTAGAGGTTGTGCATCACCATGTCTTATGACAAACATGCATTAGTAAAACTAAATAAGTATGAAGACAGACTGATTAAGGTCTGCTTGTATAATTGGTTCTTGAAAACACTTTATTCCAATATATTAGGAGAGAAATGAGCATCAACTTGGAAATCAAATTGACTCTGTCATAATACTAGGAACAAAAGAATTGTTAGAGATTTGTAGTAAAAGATCCTGGCAGAGGCCAGTATTGATTCAGATTACTGGTCAGCATGCTTAAGATGCTATACTTTTCTGGGTGTTAAGAACACCTTGGGAAAACAAGAGAAAGAAAATTGAGTTTCAAGTGCACAGAAACATTTAATTTGAAATGAAGTGTAAAGAACCTAGTGCTCTAATGTCACTAGTGTTATAAGGCAGTAATTTGTGAATAAAAAAGGAAAAAGGAAGGTCCATAAGTAATACTAAAATTTTAATTCTGAAACATATGCCCAGTCCAAAATAAGCTACAAAAATTTAAAATATATATATATAGTTTCAGGGAATGTACTAGAAGTTTGGCAAAAGAGACCTCTTAACTCTTTGGAAACATTTTTGAAATGAGTGAAGGTTTAAATATGATCATGACTGGAAAAGAAATAGAAAAAGAATGAGAAGTCACATCCCTTTAACAACCTCATTAATGAGATGATAACAAGAGACTCTCTTAGAAGTTTCATTTGTGGACTGGAATTGCTCAAAAGGAAGAAAATGTAATGTTCTCATTAAAAAAAAAAAAAAAAAAGGACATGCTCAAGTGTGAATTACCAAGCAAGTGGTTCGTCGTATTAATAAAATATAAATCATCCCATTTCAGAAAACCTGTGAGATTGGAAGAGTGGGTATTATTCCATTTTATAGATGAGGAAACTTGAGATGTCAATGCAAATAGTAAGGGTTCTAGATTTGAACCTAAGTCAATTTAAACTTTTTAAAATAAATGGCTCAAAGTTTAGAATTAATTGCATTTGACTTCACATGAACAAGGTAGATAAATTCCTACCTAGATAGCAACTTATTTTATTATACTTTCCTAATTCCTCGAATTCAAGTTCTCAATGATTAAAGGTCTCTTGAGTGTTTTTAAAATAGCATTTAGACTTTTGTGCTAAAAACTTTTTGATACTTACTCTTATAAAACTAATGATACCCTAAGTAGACTACTTCTAAGTTATTTTCCAGTATCTAGTTTTTGTCATTAGTAGTATAATTCAGACATAAAAAAGGAAATCTTTGTCAGGTCATGTTTCATGTGTAGGAGAGAGAAATCAATGTTCACATATTGTTAGAGTTTCTGAGAACTTTAATGTTCAGGAATTTATATTTAGGAATTTCATTGATTGTTTTTAAGTTCCCCCAGGGGCAATTGAGCTCCTGGGCTGCTAATTCTCAATAACCAAACTCATACCTGACAAACAAAAATGCATTAGTCTGTGACAAGGTATAATTAGTAATTTCCCTCTGAACAGTAATAATCATTTTAACTGTCAGAAATATTTTTTTCCTAGTAAAAATATTCCCTTGCAAAAACCAAATTAAGATATGAAAGATACTTACCTAGTTGACCAAGCAAAGTGAATTGGATTACCTGAAAGGAAGCTATATATCTCCACTTTTGGAATGCTTCATGGGCTAAATATTTTCTAGAATTCCTCCTGATACTTTCACCAATCTCCTAATTCACAAATAGCAGTATTATATGTAGTTTTCTTCCTGAAATAAACCAAATAATGGAAGGTTTTAAGAGAATCTTTGGGTCCTTCAGACAATAATGCTCTAAGTATAAGACTAAATTAATTAATAATAATATTTGTGTCAGTTAGAAATGTTCTAAGCTACAAGTAACAGAAAGCTCTACTAAAGAGGTAGGATTTATATTTCTGACATAATAGGTAAATGCGCCTGCTGGCAGGGAAGAGGAGGAGAGGGCAGTTTCCCTGGATTGACTGTGTCTTTTGCTGTTTTGCTTCTCCCTTTTGACCCTCTCATGGCAGCTCTGGGCATAAACCCCTTGGTGAAGACAAGAAAAGGTTAAAAGGAGTGAAAGGATAGTGCCAAGTTTGTCTTTCTTACTAGGAAAAGCTAAGGCCTTCCCCCAGGAGGCTCCAACCCGCTTCTGCATGTAGCTTCTGGCCCAGAGTCGGCTGGGGTATAAAATTTGATTTTCTAGACTCTATTCCAGTTGCAAGAAGAAAGAAGTTGGCTGGGAATGGGGTTGGAAAAACCAAACAACACTGACTGTCACACCATTGTTGTTGTTGTGCTTAGTTGCTCTGTTGTGTCCGACTCTTTTTGATTCCATGGACTGTAGCCCACCAGGCTCCTCTATCCTTGAGGGTTCTCTAGGCAAGAATACTGGAGTGGGTTGCCATGTCCTCCTCCAGGGGATCTTCCCAACTCAGGCATCGAACCCAGATTTCCCACACTGCAGGCAGATTCTTTACTATCTGAGCCACCAGGGAAGCCCTTCACACCATGAAAAATAATCAATGCTGCCACTAAAATAAATTTTATCATAAATTACATTACTCCATTATAGCTTACCTGGATCTAGAAAATAATCACCTGAGATGCATTCCTATATATCCAAAGACAAGTGGAGAAAAATCATGCTCCAGAGGTTTCAGAAGCTGGACTTTGTGCCATGTGTATTTTCTGCAAAGTGATTCAGATTCATGCCTCAGCAAAATATCAGATTGCTTCCAGACAAGGGCCTTCAGAGTCACTTGAGAATATATGAAACTCCAGTGTCAAGCGTTTGCTGTTGAGGATGATAGCAGGAAACCCACATAGCCCTGATGTTGGAAGAATTTCCTTCATTAATAAAAGAACATTGATAAGTAATAGTGATTGACTGATTGATGATTCAGTCTCTAATTATTGAGATATAAGTAAACATGCCAGAAACATATAAGTAAACATGCCAATAACATGTGTATATAATTTTAACCCAAAGAAAAAGTAGTTTCTCTTTTAGGATGTTTCTGAGCTTACTAAAATGTACAGTTGCTAGTCATCATCATATTGATATTTAGAACTAACTCACAAATCCTTATTATTGTTGCCTATTGTTTTCTTAAAGCGACCCAGATATCGACCAGAAACCCCAGGTTGGTTTCCACTGATGCATTCACATTAGTTTTGAAAGAAAATGTTTTATAGTATTAACTAGATTCATTGATTATCTCTTAATGTATACAAAAAAAGGTCATTATGTTTCACACCTGAAACTAATATAATATTATATATCAACTATATTTCAATAAAAAAGATTCTATTGGACATATAAATTATTTTATCTTACATTGGTTTCATTTTAACACTGTATTAGCTTCCTCTGTTAAGATTGGTAACAAGATGTTCCTATTTTGTCTGATTCCTTGAATGAAAGGCAAGGAGTTTGATACTGGTAAAGTTTTGCTTAATTAGATTTCTCAAAAATGTAACATTGCAATATATATTTATCACCTTGTCACACATTTTCTTAGATAGTCCTGTTTTCGATCATATATCCCCTAATCCCTCTGATTATTTTCCTCAAAATTATATTTATATTGGATAGAACATACTTACCATAAAATTTTCCTTTTCTCCTTTGCCTTTCACTCATCTAATTTTTACAGCTATTTGTAAGGCCTCCTCAGACAATGATTTTGTCTTTTTGCATTTCTTTTTCTTGGGGATAGTCTAGATCACTGTCTCCTGTACAATGTCATGAACCTTCGGCCGTAGTAATAGCAAGGAGAGATAAGAAAGCCTTCCTCAGTAATCAATGCAAAGAAATAGGGGAAAACAATAGAATGGGAAAGACTAGAGATCTCTTCAAGAAAAGTAGAGATATCAAGGGAACATTTCATGCAAAGATGGGAACAA